>NC_056731.1:578774932-578799350 GCF_019279795.1 Protopterus annectens
TTTACATAACTATAGAAGGCCTTGTGGTTGTCTTTACTTCTGTGCATTCTGTTCAAGAAGGGTTTTTTCTTTTGGTTCTTATTTTTTGGTCATTGGAAGGACCAGCAGATTGGGTTCCTTTTTTTGGAGGAAAGTATCTTGGTTCTATTGGTTATGGAAAGATCCATGCATTTCTGTACATGTTCATACAGTGCATTGGTGTATGATTCAGCACTCATGCAACTCTTCCCCATTTGCATGGGTGCTGTGAAGTTAGCCACCTCTGTTTTTAGGAGCCCAGTGTTAGCTTTGGAGAAGTTTATCATGGTGGTGATCTTTGCGGGGGGTGGGGTGGGGGGTGGGAGGGATGTAGATTTCCAAGGTGATTAGATTGTGGTCAGATCTAACCAGGGAGGAGTTGACTATTGGTGTAAAGCAATGGTCACCCATGTTAGTAATGACCAGGTCAAGGATGTTGCTAGCTCTAGTGGGGGTAAGAACGAGCTGGTCCAGGGCATTGGAATTAATGAATTCCAGGAAACTTTGGGTATTGGTAAATGAATATTTTTCCCAGCTAATGGAGGGGTAGTTGAAGTCACACAGTATGAGAGTGTTAGATAGGACCCTAATATTCTCCAAGGTGCTTAGGAATGTGGAATGTGAGTCTTGGGACATAGGTTCATAGGTTCATAGATTCAAAGGTTGGTACTGAGCTATCAGCCCTAGGGCCTATATAAGCCTATCCAAACAATTCCCTGGATATTTCTTCTCACACTATTGACTTCCCTGTAGCCCTGTCTAGCAGGGTGGCTGACATGACCCCCTGAGTGAATTTCCTATCTCCTATCCAATCGGCAAGGTTCCTTTTGAAGAGGGCCAAGAAGGCACTCTGCTTGACATGTATGGACAGTCTATTCCAGAATATGGGGAGTCTCTGGGTCAGGAACCCATCCCTCCAGCATGTTTTGTTCATTGTGATGACAAGGTTTAGATCCCTAAAGCATGTGGCTCTGAGGGATTGGGATTTCTTTAAGTGGAGCATGTCCAACAGCTTAGGGTTGACATGGCCTTGTATGTTAAGCAGAGATCACCTCTGAGTAGACCATATGCGTATAGCTGGAGTTTTTTTAGATGGTCTGCATAGGGCATCTGCTTTAAGCATGTAATTCTTTTAGTGAGGTATTTCTGCGGCCTTTCCAGCTGTTGCAGATGTCTTGTGAGGTACATACCAAACGGGGCATTGTACTCTATAATGCGTCTAATGAGGGATGAGTATAGTGGGACAATGACCTCCTTTTTTCTGGATGAAAAGCCCTTAGTGATGAGGTGTGCCACATAGAAGGATTTCCTGACTGTTGTGGTGATGTGGTTATGACTGTCCACCTGTGTCCCTAAGTCTCTCATCACACTTTTGGTGTTTAGTGTACTGCCACCTATGTGGTAATTCATGAGTACATGTTTTTTCCAAAGGGGATAACTATACATTTCTTGGCATTAAGCTTGAGCCCATGGCTCTTGCACCAAACATGTGTTTCTGTAAGGCCCTTTTGTAGAATCTCCACATCATTTGGGGATTCAATAATGGCTCCCAGTTTGCAGTCATCTGCGAACGTTGTTAGCCAGAGTCCCTTAGTGTTGGCCTGTACTCCAGAGAAGTAGATGCCAAACAAGAGTGGTCCCAGGACTGAACCCTGAGGTACTCCACTTGTCACTAGTCTGGAGCTGGATTTGGAGTCAGCCACTTTTACAGTCTGGGTTCTGTCAGTAAGCCAGTTGGCAACCCATCGAGTGGCATAGGGATTTATGCCCAGCTTAGTAAGTTTATTTATGATTCCAGAGTGGGGGATGGTGTTGAAGGTCTTGGCGAGGTCCAGATAGGCTGTGTGGACCATCTTACCCTCGTCCACAGCTCTAGAGATGAATTCAAAGATGTCAATCAGGTTCGGGAGACAAGATCGGCCCTTCACAATCCCAAACTGGGTGGGGTCCAGTGTTTGAAGGTTGCCAATGTCTTTTTTATAAGTTCCATGATAATGCATTCGATGCCTTTGCAGATCAGGCTCATCAGACTGATGGGACAGTAGTTCCCGGGATCCAAGGTGGATTCCCCCTTGTGCAGTAGGATAACTGTAGCTGTGCGCCACTCATTGGACATGAAGCCTGAGGTGAGGCTATGATTAAACATGACACTTAGGTGAGGTGCCAGTTCATTTTGTAGTTCATGTAGTACACAGCCCGGGATGCCATCTGGTCCCATGGATGCTGTATTCTTAGTTTTGGACAGTGCAATTTCTACCTGTGTGATCATGATTACTGGAATTTGGCAATCTTTTGGTATTGAGATGGGCCCTTTAGGGGGTGAGAGGGGGGTGCAGTTGGCACTAAATCAATCTGCCAGGATATTGGCAATATCCTTGGGATCAGTATATTTAATGCCATTCTGTTGTAACTTAGAGCAGATCTGAGCATTGCCATTTAGATTCTTGACATAACATGGTTGGGGATCTATAGCAGGCTACGACCTGAATTGCTGTCTTACCCAATGTTAGCTACACCTGAAGTATCTCAGATGCATTATGTTGGGCTACCAGTCTGGAGTTGTGCACATCCTTTATGAATATGAAAACACCACTGCCTTTGGAGCTTTCATCCAAGTTTTGGGGCTGAAAGATGTGGAATGAGTTATAGCCTGGTAGTGCAGGGGTGCTTTCTGCTGCCTTGAACCAGGTCTCTGTTATGGCACAAATGTTGATGTTGTCCATTTAAAGGAGTGCTTTGAGCAAGTGCATTTTGAGATTTAGACATCTAGCGTTGAGCAGCATGACCCTCAGATTGCATTTGTTTGTAGCTGTTACGGTGTTAATTTGGTCTTTGGAACACCACCTAAAAATGGCACTGTAGGGGTGGCAAGAGCCTTGGCCAATATCTGGAAGCCCAGGGGTGAAAGATGCAGGCCATCTTTGTCATGACATCGAGGTCTGTCAATCATATCATCCCAGGCAGACAGATACTGGATCCCCTTAGAATGACATCAGAAACTTAGCCAATTGTTGAAATCAATCATTTTCCGCTTGTACTGTGGTATCATTCTGGGTGACGGTAGGATGCTACTCAGGGCTAGTGTCATACCTGGCTACATAATCTGAGAGCTCCTCCATGTCTCTTTTCATGTAGTCCAGGGAGGTACATCTCCGGTCATTCACACCCACGTGTACAATAACAGAGTCATATTTGTACCTGTTGTTGAGGGACCTGAGTGCATGGGCTATGTGGTGGATCCTTGCATCTGACAGGCAGCTGACTGTTACTTTACCCTTATTCAAGCTAGTGAGTGGGACATCAGTGTGCTTCACTATTAAGTCACCTATGACCAGTGTGTTGGGCAAGGTGTTTTGCCTTAGGGGGTTTGATTCAGTGGCACACTGTTTAGGAGAATTATGTGTCACATGATTAGTGTTGTGTTGTGGTGGTCGAGTGCTTTTCTGCCTTGGAGGTCTCTGCTGTTTGGATAGATTTTTATTGAGAGCCCACATGAAGATGGGTCTGTGGTTTGTGTTCTTATGTGAAGGCAGTGCTGGTGTGTGTTCTGGAGGGCTATCTGTTCCATGTGGTGTGGTGCAAGTGTTGACCTTCTCCTCTTGACCAGTTATTCTGGTCTTGCTTGGAAAGTGCATGGCTACCAATTTGGATATATACGTACATTTCTTGCAAGTTTAAGTGTTGGGAAGTAAGAGGAGAGGGCTGTCAGTGTACATGAGGCAGTTGCTGCATTGCCTTAGGATGCCCAAGTTCACTAGGTTAATAGAAGAAAGCACAGGGAACTGACCTTTAGACATGCCTGGAGGGGTGGGCATTAATAATAAGTACTGGAGCTATTTCTTTGTAGAAAGTTTAGTACTGGAAGCACTTTTGTGGGCTACAATAATTGCTACAAGAAGTCTGGTAAAGTGCTAGACTAATAAGCTAGTAAAAGAGCAGGAAAGGAGACAACTTGCAGATCTAAGGGAAAAATTGAAGAGCAGAGTTTGGCACCACTCAGAAGCTTACAAACAGTCCTGGATACAGCAAATCTGTATCTGGACTACACTAGTTACAGGAAAGGCAGGAAACATGCACAAACACAGGCTTTTAAATCAGAAAGTTGAAAGAGATAGAACAATTGCCCAAACTGCCAATAAACTACAATTTCTGGGCCAGAAACCACTACTCTTGTGGTAGATAGGCTATCTAGTGCTTACCACTCCCACTGATAAACTAGAAGGCTTCCCTCCAACACAGAAAGGCTTGGGAGGCTCAGAAGCTTACAAACAGTCCTGGATACAGCACATCTGTATCTGGACTTGACTAGTTACAGGAAAGGCAGGAAACAAGCTTAGCATTTTTATTTTTATTTTTTACAGAAAAGCAGCTAAAACAGCACTAAAGACATTCAAGTGTAGTGCAAGCTAACACACTTGAGTGTTTTGCAGTATTAAAGTAAATACAGTTTAAATAAATGCAATTTATTCAAAATGTGTTCTGAACTGAATTCAGTTATTGTTTTAGTCAACTCTGAACATTTAAAAACTGCTGAGAAGCACACTCAGTCAGAACACAGGGACATTCTAGCAAAGTTTTTTTGTTTTTAGTAAAGTGGAAAGGGAGAAAGGAGGAGCAGAAGATAATTCAAGGTTAAGAAACTAAGTGGATTGTCCTTCTCAAATGTTCTCTCTGTATTAGGTAGAATGACCTAATGACATTAGACTGGGAGGAGTATCCCAGATCAAATTTACAGTAGGGACGGGCAACTGCAAAGCCATCAAGTATAAGAACAAGACACAAATAGGGAGGAAGGGTGGGAAACTAAATCAGTTATATGATACACTCCTTTGCAGAAAATCAGAACAAACAAACAAACATTTAACAAATGGAGAAAAGTTCTAGTTAATACCTTATGCACAGTGAAACTAGCTAGAAAAGTTTTACAAACAGTGTGACAGTAAAAACCTTATTTATCAGCCCCTGTGAGGCAGACAATTTTAATACAACAGTGCAGATTAGTTTATAGCTATAAAATATAGTAAAAAGTATGCAGCAGACAATAAAAGTGCTATAAATATCTTAGAATAAGCAATAAGTAGTAAAAATAAGCAAACAACAGGATACTTAATGTTATATATCACAGACAAGAGTTTTGCTCAGTGCCCCTCCTCCAATTAGTTCTGTGTGAAATGGCAGAAACACTCACAAGGTAACTTCTTTAGTAACAGAAAGTTGAAACCTGAAACAACTTTAAAAAAAAAAAGCTTGAAAGAACCAATGAGGTGCTTACTCCAAGCCATAGTCCAGGTAACCCCAATCAGCCAATAACCATAAACACTACACTCTCACTGAAATGTAAAATGGCTTTTGCTAAACTAAGATGGTCTGGAAAATGTGCTCAGACACATAGCCTCTGCAAACAAATAAGTCGTCCAAGAAACGCAGTCCTGAATATAGACAATGCTACAGCTACTATGTACACGACTCAGGCAGAAAACACTACAGAAATGTTTATCACAGCAGAAAAACAGCAGTGAGCCTTTAAATGAAGATTTTAAACAGATAAAGGAGCAAAGATACTCTAAAGAATGCTTTTAACTGCAAACAAATCAGTTATATGATATACCCCTTGGCAGGAAATCAGAACAAACAAACAGATGTATAACAAATGGAGAAAATTTCTAGTTAATACCTTACACACAGTGAAACTAGCTAGAAAAAATGTGCAAACAGTGTGACAGTTAAAACCTTATTTATTAGGTCCCGTGAGGCAGACAATTTTAGTACAACCATGCAGATTAGTTTATACCTATAAAATACAGCAAAAAGTATGCAGCAGTCAATGAAAGTGCTACAAATATCTTAGAATAAGCAATACATAGTAAAAATAAACAAAAAACAGGATACTTAATGTTATATATCACAGATCAGAGTTTTGCTCAGTGCCCCTCCTCCGATTAGCTCTGTGTGAAGTGGCATAAACACTCACAAGGTAACTTCTTAACTAACAGAAGTTTAAAACCTGAAACAACTTAAAGAAAAGCTCAAAAGAACCAATGAGGTGTTTACTCCAAGCTGTAGTCCAGGTAACCCCAATCAGCCAATGACCATAAACACTACACTCTCACTGAAATGTAAAATGGCTTTTGCTAAACTGAGATGGCCTGGAAAATGTGCTCAGACACACAGCCTCTGTAAACAAACAAGTAGGCCCAGAAACACAACCCTGAATATGGAAAATGCTACAGCTACTACCTACACTACTTAGGAAGAAAACACTACAGAAATGTTTATCACAGCAGAAAAAACAGTAGTGAGGCTTTAAATTAAGGTTTTAAACAAGATAAAGGAGCAATGGGACTCTAGAGAATGCTTTTAACTGCAAACAAATCAGTTATATGATATGCTCCTTGGCAGGAAATCAGAACAAATAAACAGATGTTTAACAAATGGAGGCAATTTCCAGTTAATACCTTACACACAGTGAAACTAGCTAGAAAAGATTGACAAACAGGGTGACAGTAAAAACCTTATTTATCAGGCCCTGTCAGGCAGAAAATTTTATTACAACTATGCAGATTAGTTTATAGCTATAAAATACCATAAAAAGTATGCAGCAGGCAATAAAAGTGCTACAAATATCTTAGAATAAGCAATAAATAGCAAAAATAAGCAAAAAAAAAAAAAAAAAAAAAAAACAGGATACTTAATGTTATATATCGCAGATCAGAGTTTTGCTCAGTGCCCCTCCTCCGTTTAGCTCTGTGTGAAGTGGCAGAAACACTCACAAGGTAACTTCTTAAGTAACAGAAGGTTGAAACCTGAAACAACTTTAAAAAAAGCTCAAAAGAACCAAAGAGGTGCTTACTCCAAGCCGTAGTCCAGGTAACCCCAATCAGCTAATGACCATAAACACTACAATCTCACCGAAATGTAAAATGGCTTTTGCTAAACTAAGATGGCCTGGAAAATGTGCTCAGACACACAGCCTCTGCAAATAAACAAGTAGGCCCAAAGCATAGCTGGTCAGTGATTTATTTTTTATACAATATGTAGACTTCTACGTTTTCTGTGCACTCATTATGGGGACTTTTAGTTTTGAAACTGTTTTGTATAAAGCTGGTGTTTTATTCATTTATTTAATCTTCTGCAGTCTGTTCATTTCCACTTTGATGTGGATATGTGGTTCTCAGTGTACATATAAGGCATCTAAAGTACCAAATGCTATTAGCATGTGCCAAGAGACATGGAGGTGTGCATAAACCCTATGATTCTTACTATAATATTGTCAAGATTTGTTTTATTTATTTTATATTTTTCATAAGTAAAATATGTTAACTAGTGGTTCTAATATTGTAAATTGTTTTGCTGGCAAAGCCATTAATTGCATTTTAAAATGTTAAACAAAAGCATTTTGGTTTATGATGTGAAATGTTTTAATAAGATGTAGAGTAAAACAACATTTGCTACTTAATCCCATATCATATGGACTTTGTCCCTATGTTCCATTGAGCCAACACTGGCATGGTGCATTTTGTTTCGTACTTTTTTCTGTCTTTTGACCCTTCTGTGTTTCAGACATCAGTTCTTTGCTGGGCAGTAGTCTCAATTTTTTCTAAATGACTAGGGTTGATGGGGAACCAGGAGTGGGGGTCCATCATTTAGACAGCCATCAGGGATGGTTTGGTGTTTTCCATTTTTCTTCCTAGTCCTGGCTGAAATCAACCAGCAAGGCATCAGGGAATGGTCTGTCTGCAGAAGGGATCCCTTCATGTTTACAAAGGGTATTCTGTCAAAGCAAACCTGACACTCCCCATGCAACATGAAATGGGTAGGTGAAAAAACTTCAGGCCTACAGATTTTTTAAAACAGTCAGTTAAATGATAAAGTAGAGCAGATACTGCAGAAGACAGATTTAATAGCTAAAAAACAAGTGCATGCACAAAGAAAGAAAATACAATTATTTCCCTTTCTTATTGTCTATTTGTAAAACTCCAGGAGAAAGAAAATTAATGATTACTTACAAATGTTGCCCAAATCTTGTTACAGACCAGGCCAGGCTGAAAAAACAAATGAAATCTAAAACCCATATGTTAAAAGTTTCCCTGGATCAAACGTATATTAAGCTATCCTTTAGATAAACATACAATCACAGGCTGACTCAAAACAACGGACTACAGATTCCTCAAAACAGGGAATCAAAGCAGTAAATAAAACCCAAAAACTAAACAGACAATGCAGAAGGCAGATCTAAATGCCTAAAAAAGTAAGTGCAAATATAATGAAAGAAAATAAAATTACTTTCTTTATTTATTTTCTATTTCAAACTCCACGATAAAAAAACAAGATTGATCAGCGAAAAGTAGCCAGGTTGCACACAAAAGAAAAAACACATAATAAAATCCTTCTCCTTTATTAGATAAAGTGCTTTTTGTCCCGTGTTGTAGCGGGATTTCTTCAGATGAAACCATTCATAAACAATAGACATATATACTAATCCATTCGTAGTCAGCTGCTCGCATCTACCAATGTTAAAACTGAAGTAATTAATTAATTAATTAATTAATTAATTAATTAATTAATCATTAGTCACGCCTGTCAACTATGTGTACAATTGCTACTGTTGTTTAAAATGCAACAGATCCACAAAGTATGGTAATATTCATATCCACCAAGTATCTCCTGCATACTTTCTCCATTACAAAAAGAATGCAAGTGCTGGCAATAGTAACCTGTTATCTAAAAACTATGTTATGGTGAAAATTGGATTAGATACATATACAAAATAGTATAAAAAATAAAATGAATTAAATTGTTATAATTATTACAAAAACAAATTTCTCAAATTACTTAAATTACTTAAACTACTAAAATACCCTTAAAATAAGACCCATGTCAAGTAGCTTTAGAAACACAACACATACATATATGTAAAAAATCAGTACTGTATTACTACACTAAAATACATGGTTTCCCTTCTTCCCCTGTTACAGGGAATGTATAAAATAAAGTTAGAATATAACATCTCATTAAACTTTTAAGCTTTAAAATGCAAGTTATAGAATACACTTCATTCAAATCAAGGAACTGGCAAGCTCTAGTCCACAGCTGCCATTATAATTCCAGTCTTTCTAATAGCAAAGATCCTGACTCTTTGCTATTAGAAAGACTGGAATTATTATGGCAGCTGCAGGCTAGAGCTTGCCAGTTCCCTGGTTTGAGTGAAGTGTATTCTATAACTTGCATTTTATGCATTCTATATCTGATATATTCTAACTTTATTTTATACATTTTATACATTCTCTGTAACAGGGGAAGAAGGGAAACCATGTATTTTAATGTACTAATATGGTACTGATTTTTTACATGTATCTAATGTATGTGTTGTGTTTCTAAAGATACTTGACATGGGTCTTATTTTAAGGGTATTTTAGTAGTTTAAGCAATTCAACTAATTTGAGCATTTTTTTGTAATAATAATTATAACAATTTAATTCATTTTATTTTTTATACTATTTTGTATATGTATCTAATCCAATTTTCACCATAACATAGTTTTTGGATAAAAGGTTACTATTGCCAGCACTTGCATTCTTTTTGTAATGGAGAAAGTATGCAGGAGATACTTGGTGGATATGAATATTACCATACTTTCTGGATCTGTTGCATTTTAAACAACAGTAGCAATTGTACACATAGTTAGCTGATAGGCGTGACTAATGATTAATTAATTAATTAGTTCAGTTATAGCATTGGTAGGTGTAAGCAACTGACTATGAATGGATTAGTATATATGTCTATTGTTTATGAATGGTTTCATCTGAAGAAGTTATACTACAATGTGGGATGAAAAGCACTTTATCTAATAAGGGAGAAGGATTTTATTATGTGTTTTTTTTGTGTGTGCAACAGGGCTACTTTTCACTGGTCAATCTTGTTTTTTTATCATGTGGTTTGTTTTTGTACCAGTTTCTCCTATTTCAAACTCCAGCAGAGAGCCAAATAATGATTGCTCCATGGGTGTAATCATAAACCAATTTTACTGATGAATATAACAGAATAATGAACGCTTTATGGTTGGCTATTACCCTTCTTCAGATTCAAAAATGTCTGAGCAAACAAGAAATATTTATATGAATCCTGTGCAATCACATTTGTCTGTTGTAATTATCAACCAATAAAAAACATTAAAATTCTAACCAATAAAAGTACTAGAGTGAAATACTTAACCAATGAAAAATAGTCATTTAACCTGCAGTATTATGCATACATATGAAATGCTCCAACCAAGAACTTATCATTGTTACTTAGAAAAAGAATGTGTGTCCAAAACATATATAGAATGGATAAATAACTATGTTTCCTATAATTACAACTAAATCACAAAAAATGAATAAAAATAATCATTAAGAGTAACAAATGTGAAGAACATTCACAAACCAATCATAGGTTGATAGGTTCATAGGTTCATAGGTTCATAGGTTTATACTAGGCTATCTGCCCTAAGGCATTTATAAGCCTAGCCCAAAGTTTTGTGGCTTACGCCACCCCTTATGTTAAAAAATACTGTGCCCATTAGCTTGTTGTGCCTCTGTCCAGCAGTGACACAGAGATGATTCCCGGGGTAAACCTATGATCTCCCATCCACCAGTCAAGATTTCTCTTGAACAGAGCCATCGAGGTGCTCTGCCTCACATGGACTGGGATTTTATTCCACAGCATAGGGAGTCTCTGGGTGACAAATCTATCCCTCCAGCATGTCCTATTTATATCTGTGCTAAGGTTTAAGTCACTTGCTCTAGTGGATCTGGTAGATTTGGATTTTTTGAGGTGGAGCATGTCCATTAATTCCGTGTTGGACATGGCTTTGTATGTCAGGCACAGGTCACCTCTGAGCAGGCGGTATGTGACTGAATAGAGCTGGAGTTTCTTCAGTCTGGCAGCATATGACAGATATTGGAGTCCCTTTATCCTTTTGGTGAGGAACTTTTGGGGTCTCTCCAATTGCTGCAGGTGTCGGGTGAGATACATCCCGAATGGGGCATTGTACTCGATCATTGGTCTGATAAGTGAAGAGTACAGGGGAACAATGACCTCACTTGATCTGGATGTGAATCCCTTCATGATCAGGTGGGCAATGTAGAAGGTCTTTCTAACCACTTTAGCAATCTGAGTGTCAAAAGAAAGGCCGTCCCTGATAACCTCTTCTGTGCTTAATGGATTGCCACCTATATGGTAGCTTGGGGTTACCTTGTTTTTCCCGAAGGGTATGACTATACATTTTTTGGCATTTAACTTCAGGCCATGGCTCTGGCACCAGTTATCAGTTTCCGTGAGACCCCTCTGAAGGATATCTGTGTCCGATGTACTTTCCACTATGGCGCCCAGTTTGCAGTCATCTGCAAACTTTGTCAGCCATAGTCCTCCTATGTTTGCCTGTACTTCTGAGAAGTAGATGCCGAACAACAGGGGGCCAAGGACTGAGCCCTGTGGGACCCCACTTGTGACCGGCTTGGAGTCTGACATGGCACCAGCAACTCTAACCCTGTGGGTTCTGTCCTTTAGCCAGTTTGCAACCCATCTTGTGACATATGGGTTTACATTTAAGCTGGTAAGTTTCTCTATAATACCCGAGTGGGGTATTGTGTGAAAAGCTTTTGCAAGGTCAAGGTAGGCTGTATGGACTGCCTTTCCTCATCAATGGCCTTGGTGACTGTTTCGAAGAAGTCGACCAAGTTCAAAAGGCATGATCTGCCCTTGACAAAGCCAAACTGGGTCGGGTCCAATGTCTGCAAGTCCCCTATGTCTTTGTTTATGACTTCCATTATGATCCTCTCCATAGCTTTACAGACCAGGTTTGTTAAGCTTATGGGGCGGTAATTTCCAGGGTCCGTAGAGGTACCACCTTTGTGGAGTGGGACCACAGTTGCCGTTCACCACTCCTTGGGCACGTATCCTGTGGTAAGGCTAAGATTAAACAGCTGCCTTAAGTGCGGGTTTAGTTCCTCGTTGAGTTTGTGTAGCACACAGCCGGGACACCATCCGTCCCATTGATGCTGTGTTTTTAGCTTTAGAGAGCAGCTTTCACCTGCGCATTAGAGATGTCTGGGAGGCTACACTCCACTGGGATAGTTATCTCTCCTTTTGGGGGGGAGAGGGGGGTGAAGTTTGCACTGAACCTGTCTGCCAGTATGTTGGCAATGTCTGTGGGTTCAGAGATTTTTGTATCATTTTGGACTAATTCTGCGCATATCTGGGAGTTTCCACTCAGGTTTCTAACATAGCTGAAGAAGGCCTTATGATTGTCTTTTGAATCTATTGCAATTTTTCTCTCAAATTTGGCCTTGGATGATTTTATGAGTGCTCGTATTTTTTTACTAATAATGATCAAGGGTGTCTTCTCTTTTATGGATTTTGCTCTATCATGTAACAGCTTTCTCCTCTTATTGTAAAGTTTGTTTATGGCTGGGGACCACCAGACTGGACGTTTTCCCTTGGTGGAAGGAATCTTGGTTTTATTAGGGATTGCCTGATCCATGCAGTCCTGGAGGTGTTCATAGAAGGCATTTGTAAGGGCTTCCGCAGCTTGGGTTGTGGTTTCCACTGGCTCGGGGGCCTTGAAGGATACCACACCAGTCTTGAGTAGTGTGAAGTTTACTTTAGAGAAGTTCTTCACTGTGGTCTTTTTTGTTTGGGGTGGGGGCAGGATGTGGATTTCCAGTGAGATAAGTTTGTGATCTGATCTCACCAATGAGGGATATACTTCCGGTGTGGAGCATTTTGTCCCCATGCTTGTGATGATGAGATCTAGTATATTTTCTCCTCTTGTGGGAACGGTGACTAGTTGTTCCATGGCATTTGAATTTATGAACTCCAGGAACCTTTGGGCTAGAAAGTTGGGGCTTGAGTAATGTTCCCAGTCTATATTCGGGTAGTTGAAGTCACCCAATATAATGGTGTTTGGAGATACATTTATACCCTCCAGTGTCTTTAGGAAGGCTGTGTGGGGTTCTTGAGTTTGAGAGGGTGGCCTGCAGCATGCTACAAATTGTAGAGCAGTTTTGCCTATGGTTAATTGCACCTGGATGGTTTCCGATGCTCGTTGCCACCAACCTGGAGGTCTGGGTATCCTTGATGAATATGGATACACCCCTCCTTTTGTGGTGTGGTCCGGGTTTTGGGGCCGAACATGATATGAGGTAAAACCTGATAGTGCCGGGTGCTCTCAGGAGCCTTGAACCAGGTTTCAGTCACAGCACAGACATCAATGTTCTCCATACTGAGAAGGGCCTCGAGGCGTGCATTTTGAGATTTAGACTTCTGGCATTGAGCAGCATTACCCTTAGTTTCTTCCCATTTTGTTTTCTAGGGTGGTAGGTTTAGAATTTGAGCCTTGCCTAAAAAGGCACTATGGGGGTGGCAAGAGCCTTAGCCAATATCCGAATCCCAGGTGACAGGTGCAAGCCGCCCCTTGAAGCAGCATGGCTTGTCAAGCATGTCATCCCAGGCAGACAGACACTGGATCCCCTTTGAATGACACCAGAAATTAAGCCAATTGTTAAAGCTGATCATCTTGTCTCTATGTTGTGGCATCATTCTTGGTGAAGGAAGGATACTGCTCAGGGTCAGGGTCATACCTGCCTGGGCTACATAATCAGAGAGCTCCTCTATGTCTCTTTTCATGTAGTCCAGGGAGGTACATCTCAGGTCGCCCACACCAGCATGGACAATCACTGTGTCATATTTGTACTTGCTGTGGAGTGACCCGAGTGCTTGTGTTATGTGGATTCTAGCCGATAGGCAGCTTACTGTGACTCTCTCCTTGTTCAGCCTGGTGAGTGGGACGTCAGTGTGTCTGACTATGGAGTCACCTATGACAAGTATGTTTGGTGTTGTATTTGGCCTTAAGGGCTGTGACTGCTTTGCACACTGATTTTGTGGTTTATGTGTTGCCTGTGGTGTGTCATGAGGTGGCAGGCTAATACCACCCAAAAAGCCAATAAGATTACAGTATTGTGGCAAATAATGAACAATAGTAAAAACTAGGTATAATCTGAAACAATGAACAATAGTAAAATCTAGGTCTAATCTGAATAAGTATGGTATGGAATGCAAACAATCAATCAATCAAGTTGTTTAAATCCAAGAAGAGATCAATAGGGTAAATGGCCAATGTCATAACTCAAATCAAGATCTCAACCAATAAAGTACTAGAAGGTGAACAGACAATCAAATTGTTTAAATATGTGTATAAACCAATAGGATAGTCAGCCAATGTCATAACTAAAGTCAGAATCTCAGCCAATGGAGGACTAGAGAACAAACAGTCAATCAAGTTGTTTAAATGTGAAAATAAACCAATAGGATAAATAGCAAATAAAAAAATAACAAAGAACACAGCCTTATAAAAATTGATCACAACTGTAGCATTATAAATACAAAGAAAATACTCCAACTAAAAACTTATCATTACTGCTTGGAAATACATGTCCAAGACGTATATAGAATGAATAAATAACTGAGTTACCTATAATTCTTCACAAACAGCAGCCAAGTAGCACAAACAGTCAAAATCAGCAAAAATATATCCACAGGCTCCCAGATGAATAAACAAATGGTTTAATGCAGCAAGAACAAAATAAAAGCTTCAGTAAGCACTTTCGTCTTCTAACTCCTTTACAAAGACTTCTTCAGACTGAAGTAAACAGCAACATTCATGTTTAAATATCTTAAAAAACATTACCTGACATAACATCACATGACCTTACTAAAAACACATGTTCCTAGTGCTTTTAACTCTTTCCTTTTCAGATAGCTGACACATTCTTCTCTATTGTTTAGTCCTGGTGGAAAGCAAGCATTTAGCCTTAACTTGCCAGCAGTATTCTAACCACCCTAGTTCTTTTTCAATATTAGTAATATTTGCTTCAATGGATACCATATCAAGTACTATAAATTTAAAGTCTACCTTACATTTATTTGTTTTATAGTGTTTACATAATGCATTCCTCTCATCACCAGACAGAATAGCATATTTATGCTCACATATCCGTCTATTTAATTCTTGAGTGGTCCTTCCAGCATAATAGGATTTGCATTGCCTACAGAAACATAAGTAAACAGCATTTTTGACTTACAACTAAATTGTCCTGGAATGTTAACTTTTATACCCCCTATTTCTATTTCATGTCCTTCCCTAAAGAATTTAGTGCACATATTACAAATATAACATTTAACCATACCACATTTTATGTTACTTCTTCCATTTGGCTTATTCAGTTTTCCCTGAAAATAATTTTTAAAGTTTCTTCCTTTTCTTTGTACAAATAGAGGTTTATCACCTACTTTTCTAAACACATCATTATTTATTCTTAGTAGTCCCCAGTTTTTTCTTATCACATTTTTTATAGCTAATGAATCTACGCTGTTTTGAATGGCCATAGAAGTTTTTCTTTTATAAGAGATTATTTCTTTTATATCCGGTATTTTTCCCCTCACCTCTATTCTTTCTTCCAATAATTTATTTACTTTATATTCTGGGTAGCCTCGTTTTCTAACTCTATTACAAAAGGAACTAGCTTCTTCTAAAAACTCATTTTCACTGTTTGGAAGCACACTTATTCTAGACAGTTGCCCCTTTATTATATTTAGCTTAGTGATTTTAGGATGCATACTAGAGAAGTGCAGATACATATTGTTCTGCACCTCCTTTTTATAAATTCTAGATACTAATTTGTTATCTTTTTTATACAAAAACAAATCCAAAAAAGTGATTTCTTTATCACTAATATGATGAGTAAATTTTAAGTATGTAAAAACATTGTTTATATATACCAAGAATTCTTCCAGATCCTCATACGTACCTCTCCATATAAATAGTACATCATCAATAAATCTGAAAAACATTTTTATGCTATTTTTATATTTGCTTTGTAACACATGAATGGTTTCCCATCCATGCATAAATAAATTTGCATAACTGGGGGCCAAAGCTGCCCCCATAGTTACACCATTAACTTGTACATAAATCTCATCATAGAATGAGATGTAGTTAAAGTTTAATGCAATATCTATCATTTCCATTAATATTCCAACCATGTTTGCTGAATACATTTGAGAATGCAATAATTCCATCCTTACAGTTTCCATTCCTTCATCATTCGGTATCATAGTATACAAGGATTTAATATCAAGTGTTACAAGCAAATCATTTTCATTTACTGCTACTTTCTCATTTTTTTTCTAGTAAATTGAAACTGTCTCTAATATATGTAGAGGTATATGGGATAGTTTTTTGTAAGAACGTATCTACAAATGCAGGCAAACCTTCTGTTTTACTGTTCTTATTAGTCACTATTGGCCTAAGTGGGGGTTCTTCCAGGTCCTTATAAACTTTAGGCATTCCATACATTTTACTTATTTTAGGATTGGTATTTGCTAGTCTTTTCCTTGTTTTTTCATCTATTCTAACATCATTATACCATTCTTCTATACATAATTCAATAAATCTATACCCTCTTTTCACATCTTGCTTGGTTATCTTTTTGTAATACTTATCATCTGTTAACAGCAATTTCATCTTAGCTTCATATACATTTCTGTCTAATACAAGTAATCCTCCTTTGTCAGCTTTAAAAAATAAAATGTCATTGTTGTTCATCATATTAACAAACACTAATTTTTCATGTCTAGTTAAATTATAAAATTTAAATTAAGCTTTTCTATCTAAAATTTCAATAATTTGCATTTCACAAATATTTAAGAACATTTCTAAATCCTTATGCAATGGTGGATTAAAACTACTAGGGCTATAACAGACAACATTACTTTCAACATTGTAATTTCTATTAAACAATATATCAAAATTTAAAAGTTTCACATAGTCTCTGAGATCACTGATAGTTCGTAATTTGTCAGCTCTTTGGGCTGGTGCAAAATTCCAGCCTTTACTCAGCACCTTACATTCTTCTTTATTTAATGTATAGCTAGACAAATTAATAATAATAAAGTTTTCAGCACCTATGCATTCCTTTGGTTCCAGTTCTTCCATTTTGGCCCTTTCTTCACAAAGTTGTTTTTTGTTGGCTTCTTATAATTATTGGCATTTGTATTTCTATTTACATTACTTGCAGTCACTTAGATCCATGATCTATTTTCACCATTCACCCTTTGGTAAACTTCCACAACTTGATTTTTGTTAGAATAAGTCAGTTGTTTAGATGTGCTCATCACCGCTTTCTCCTGTCCTCCATTTTCATTAATAATTACTGTATTTCTTCCTTGTGAACTTGACTGTGTTTGTGACCCACTCATATTTGCAGTTCCAGCATTATTTTCAATTTCTCCAGGTTTGCTAGATTTTTTAGTTTGCAGTCGTTCAGAGCGCCTCACCATGCTTGACTCTTCAGCCCCAGCATTGGCGTCTTGCATCATTTCCTCTGGCCGCACATTTCCTTATAGCTGTAAACCATACGCAGAGGCCACTCTCCCTGCATATTCAACACGATCCCTCTCATACTTTTTTATTTTTCTACTACTAAGTGCTTTGTTCAATTTATCCAGATTTTCATGGATAAAGTGCATTTTGTTGTTAAAGTTCACATCAGAGGTATTTTCTTTTAACATATTGAAAATTGCCTGAACATTTTCAGTTAGTTCTTTCATTTTAGTGCTATTATAACTGTGTAGCAATTCCATATATTGAATACCCACTGTCTGGTTTATTTGTAACCATTTATCTATCAACTCTTTTGGTAGATTTTCACCTGCTGGCAATTTTAAAATTCTGAGTCCCTTTGGGATTCTCTGAACTTTTAAATTGTTTTCAAAGTAAATATTGTCCCACTGCAGGCACTTTAACTGTATTAGGTTTTTCTCTAGCTTTGAAAACATCTCATTATGATTCACACAAGGTTCATTATATCCTTCTTGTTCATTCATATTTTTGTTGTTAAAAGGATTATCAGGAAATGCCATACAGTTCGTTAACACTTCATCACTTGACAATAAGCTGGTACTTAACTTATTGAAAGTTCCTTCATTGCTGGTTATAAACAAGCCCATCGGTGTGTCATTTATTACACATCCTGTTGTTACTGCAGTAAAATTAGAGCCAAAATTACCAAAGTTATCCATAAGGAACCAGCTGCAACAATTAGATAAATCTTCACAAATAGCAGCTAAATAGCACAAACAGTCAAAATCAGCAAAAATATATCCACAGGTTCCCAGATTTATAAACAAATGGTTTAATGCAGCAAGAACAAAATAAAAGCTTCAGTAAGCGCTTCAATCTTCTAACTCCTTTACAAAGACTTCTTCAGACTGAAGTAAATAGCAAAATTCATGTTTAAATATCTTAAAAACCATCACCTGACATAACATCACATGACCTTACTAAAAACACATGTTCCTAGTGCTTTTAACCCTTTCCTTTTCAGATAGCTGACAAATTCTTCTCTATTGTTTAGTCCTGGTGGAAAGCAAGCATTTAGCCTTACTTGCCAGCAGTATTCTAACCACCCTAGTTCTTCTTCAATATTAATATTATTTGCTTCAATGGATACTGTATCAAGTACTATAAATTTAAAGTCTACCTTATATGTATTTGTTTTATAGTGTTTACATAATGCAGTCTTCTCATCACCAGACTGAATAGCATATTTATGCTCATATATCCTTCTATTTAATACTCGAGTGGTCCTTCCAACATAATAGGATCTGCATTGACTACAGAAACATAAGTAAACAACAATTTTAGACTTACAACTAAATTGTCCTGGAATTTTAACTTATATACCCTCTATTTCTGTTACAAAAAGAACACACATACAAAAATGTACCCTTTTTATGTTTTTGCAGTGGAGCAAGCCCCCCTTCGCCCTCTGCACCCCCTGCAAATGATATATACCAATTCCGACATCGAACTACAGTGAGGAAAAGGGTAAATTTCCTAATCCTCACTTGTTATAATAAACACATCCCATGTAGACCAAAAACTGCTAAAGCATCCTCACTGCAACAATCTCTCTCTGGCTTCATCTCTGTCTATTGAACTATCCATCTATTTATCTGTCTGTCTATCTATCTATCTATCTATCTATCTATCTATCTATCTATCTATCTGTTTATCTATTTGTATATGGGTCTATTAAATTGAATGGACAAAACCAAATTGTGATGCCTCAAACATCAAGAACAAAACATCAACAACACAAGAGCAAAACAGCAACAACACAAATATCAGCTCATTACTATGCATGCACTGAGCAATAAGCTTGTAGATAGCAGTTTATTTTGTGCACCTTGTATGTATTTTAGTTTATTTTCTATATATCAGTTCATCTCAGATGCACACTTCTTGGTATTTCTCATATGTATTTTAAGTTTATTTTGTGTACTTCATATGACATTTATATATTTTTTTATTTTATGTTCATTTTCTATATTTCATTTCTTCTGGCCTATTAATTGCTGGTGAGTGCTTTTCTGTATACCTTATAATGATAGCCACAATTTCTGGACTTTGAGTTGTTGGGCACTTTTATTCTGAAAATGTTTCATAAAAACAACACAAGAAAAACTATTGCTACCACATCCCTTGCTGATTAAATATTTCAGCTCCAAGATCACCAAACTGCTCAGAAAAGACAGATTCCTATTCCTGACTGTTCCTCAATTACACACACACTCTGCAGCAGGCATTAAGAAAATTTGGTCTCTTAAAGTGAAAAAACAGCAAAAAAAAAAAAAGAAAAGAAACAATGGATACATTCCATGTTTGCTCATATGAACTGCATATTATATATATATATATATATATATATATATATATATACACACACACACACACACACACACACACACACACACACACACACACACACATATATATATATATATATATATATATATATATATATATATATATATATATATATGGGTCCCTTCAGAATTTCGAATCTTAAAACTTCAAAACCCATATGATCGAAGACCGACCCCCAGATTCACGAAACCTCTGTGTAAGACTTAATATGTCTTACTCGGAGGCTGCAGTTAAACGGTATGACGTCAGCATGCCATGAATATTCATGAGGGCATGCTGACTCATCCGTAACTCTTACACGAACTGAGTAGGAAAGCAGGGGGCGTGTCCAACTGCCGAGCAGTCTAAAAGTCCACACCCCTGCAAGGTTTTAAAAAGCATAATGTCAACAGACAAGAGCAAGTTTGCTCAAATGTACTTGCACCCAACACCACACTCCCTGACACTGTAAATCCCCATCACAGTTATAAAACGTAAAATATTAATTTTATTTTTTTTTAAATCCACGATATAGCTGCCCATATTTGCGCTTGTTTGCGCGGGTGTGCCCATTGCTTAACCACAGTTAGCAATTGTGACATTGAAGAGCATATAAGAACTACTTATGCAAATTTAGCCAAATAGCGGTAGCGTAATGGTCGAGTGTATGCACAAAGAGGAAGCATTCATGGGTCGAGTCCCACCACTTCCCTTCTTATTTATGTTTTAAATCAGTATTTGAAATAATACCAGACATATATGATTAAAATATTATTAAAAGCAGTGAAATGGCCAATGTATCAGTGAACAAAATATATATTTTTAAAGGATCCAGATATATAATAGCCTGCTGTTAAGCAGCGCTTTACCCAGCTAAACAGAGGTGCCTATAGTTTAATAGTGCTTTACCCAGCTAAACAGAGGTGCCCATAGTTTAATAGCGCTTTACCCAGCTAAACAGAGTTGCCCATAGTTTAAAAGCACTTTACCCATCGCAATAGAGTTGCCCAAAGTTTAAAAGTGCTTTACCCAGCGCAATGTGTTTGTGCGGACGTGCGCACCACGCCAACCAGGGCACTGTAGGGCACCGGGGAGCAATGTAGAGCTAAGTTGCTTAAACGCAGCCACACCCCCTAGCCTGTCTAGACAGTAATAAAATAAAAGAAAGACAAGGTTCGAACCCAGGACCCTATGCATCATAATCAAAGTACAGAACCACTAAGCCATGACAGCTTAGGAGAAGCAGCCACTATTAACATACATATACTTAGAAATGGTAGATTAACCATTACTAAGCAGGTCTGCAGTCAGCTTAGAATTCTCAAAAATGGCCAATCACAAAAAAGTGCGGGAAATGCAGCCTATTTAAGCCCCATAGGTGGGAATACTCACCATAACTGATTGTAGCTCACATTTGCAGTCAGAATGGCAGGTGCAGGAGAGGGTTCATGCTTCCGAGCGCAGCGTTGAGGCATCGAGGAGTTGAAATACATGGTTTGACTCCTTGTCCACCGTCATGAGTCCAGACTCCTGCAGGGCCAGTTCCAAGGGACGGAATACAAGGCTGAGGCTTGGAACCGGTTAGCTCATGACCTCACCAGTGCCACAGGTGTTCCTCGCACTGGTGAGCAGGTCCGTCACCACCATGCAGACCTGAAGAGACGGAAGGAGGACCGCTTGAACCAATGGATCCAGGAGGCCCGTGGGATGCAGGATGCCCCACGACTGAGTATGTAGCCATGGAATGCAGTATGTAAGAATTGATAATTGAGTTGGTATAACGGATAGGTATGTCTCAATATCCCTTCATTTACTTTACAGCTGCAGGTGACCGTGCTGCAAATCAGCAAGCCTATGCTGATAGGCTGTAAAGGCTGCGCCATCAGGCAGGTTAGTAATTCTTTTGCATGTTTTGTTATATAAAATAGGGGAGAGAGCATGAAATAAAGTGTTGTAGTACAATAATACAGCCATAAAATGGCCAGAATAAGTCCTCTACATGTACTGTTATACAACAATTCATAGAGCTAGAAAAAGAGCGTAGTAACCCATTAAGAAAGGTAACATATGTCTGGAATGAAATCTCTGCAGGTACTGTCATATAACATAAGTGACTGAGCCTGAAAAAGTGTGTTCTAACCCATTAATAAAGGTCTAATCTGTCTTGAATATGTCTTCCATATGCACTGTTACAACAAATAAAGGTGTGAGTCTATGGAAAGGTGTGTAATGTCAGTAATAAAGGTTTAAAACCCGGAGTGTGTGTATGTCACTTAGTTTGAATTGTTGTTGTACCCTTTCATTATACAAATAGTACTGTTCAGTCCCATCTAAAGTGGGTGTTGGAAGTGCTAGTAGCTGTGAAGCATATATACAGTCCTCAACCGTCAGTTACTGGCTGGCATGCATAAGTAAATCTGGCACATGAGTAGCATGCTAATATGTTCCCCAGAATTGTGAGTGTGCTTCCATAAATGCAGGGTTCTGTACAAATTGAAGTGAAAATGTCATGTGAAAAGATCCAATGTAGATAAATAAATATAAAAGCAATCATGAAATATGTAGCAGTAACATCAGCAGCTTGGACAGTTAGTATGTCAGATATAGGTCAAGTATATATTGAACTAGCCAAACCCATTACACAACCTAATGCATGGTGGCAAGTGTAATAATACATGTAGGGAATATACAGTTGCAGTCACTAGGAATGTAGTGTAGAGTAAAAGTAATTATAACATGTTAACTGAGGTTCTTTTCTACAGCCTACTGTTTGTGCATAAACCATGCAATTCCACACCTCAATGGGTATGTGTAATCTTAAATATTTTTTGGGACATATGTCCTATTGTTTTATAAATATTTACATTCATGTTGATGCATGTGCCCTGTTCAAACACCACGTTCATGGTGGCCTGTTGCTACCAAACATCCCTGCATGCTGTTGGAATATCCACTGTCGTTCAATATATGCATGTGTTATGCTTGCTGTTCAACTGTTGGAACATTGGTGCGTTGGGTTAATGGGAATATTACTGCATGCTGTTACAACTAATCTGGAATGCTGTTGTTTATGTTGTAATTAAACACACCTAATCACAGAACGTATGGGAAGGCCGGTCCCAGCTGAACCACCTGTCCCTCCTCAGTTGGCGAGTGCACCTGGCACCAGCAGCTCCAGTGCCCAGCCCGGGCTCCCCTCCTCCGTTGGTCCTGTGCCACCTTCAGGTGGAAGCACTGCAGGGGATGGGGCTCTTCCCCCCCCATGCAAGCGTGGGCAGAGAAGGGCCACCTGTCACCCTTTGAAGGGTCCGGGCTGTGGTGCGTAGGGAGATCCAGCATTCAGTCGCTGATCCCCTACGCCAGCTTGAGGCAAGAGTGGCGCGTCTCTCAGGTGAGCCTGCCCATCCTACTCAGCCTCCAGCACAGCCAACCTCGAGGCTGTGAAGGTGCAGTGGTGATTGCCCATGGGTGGGGATTTCAGTTCCACTGTTACCATCTGTGGGCTCATGGGCTTGCGATTTCCAAACAACCTTCCCCATCAATTGTGTTCACCCACCCCATGTGTCAAATACCACCCCTGTATGCATCTTGTTTGTCTTATCTGTTTACCTCCCCAACCTACCTCCCCAAATATACCTACATCCCCTACCTCACATTCCACTCTCACCTGAAAACAAAATAAACAAAAAAGGGCAATTTGTTCTCACAAAAAAATTACGCCCCATACATAGCTGCCCATTTCGCACACATGTCTGCCGGACATGTAAACTGATAATTATAATTGGCACTAGAACATACTCTGTTGTCCTCACCCCTCTCTCAGGGGTGGAAGGTTGCAAATTTCACACCAAATTACGAACATATGCACAGCTGTTGCTGGTAAAGAAATGGGCAGCTATGGGCCTTCCCTACACCCTTCCTGCACATCCCAGCTGGTTTCCCTACTGTCTTTCCCTCTTTGTGCCCCCTTTTTAACCACTTTACTATCTCCCCATTTTCTTTTCTTTCAAAGAAATTAGCGCTGGGGTTAGCGGGAGTAAGCACTTTTAAGCAGTAGTAAGCAAGGGTGTGCGAGTGTGCGTATAGCTAATTATTGCTAAGCATCTCGCAAACCCACTCAAACCCGCTTACAACTGCTTAAAAGTGCCTTAGTCACTCTGTATGACAGGGCCCTTGTACTGCTCAGCAGAAAAATAAAATACCCCTGTTAGTCTCGAACCCCAGACCTTGGACTCATCAGACTGCATGAAGTACCACTAAGCCACCACAAATACACAAGAACTTGCTGCTGAAAGAAATATATCATGCATTACAATGAGTGAATGTAAAGGGAAAATAGGAAGGCCATAACACAAAGCTTGTTCTGTGGATCTTTACCAACAATTGTTGTGGAATTGCATTACATGAGTGTGATAAGAGAAGCAGCCATGCTAGTAGGGAATAATGTTACAGTAGCACCTTACAAACCCCACACAGTATCAGAGCAGGATAAACACTGGCATATTTGAATAGGTCAGAGGCCACACCTCCCAACTGTGACTGATTTACAGGGATGTCATTGATTTGCAAACAAATGTTAGCTGTGCCCCTGGGGTCCCTTAAAAATTTCTAAAG
>NC_056731.1:578799850-578817350 GCF_019279795.1 Protopterus annectens
TTGGAGGGAGGGTCAGGTAAAGAAAGGGAGGGGGAAGTGCAAATGGGTATATTGGGAAAAGGATGCTAAGGATGGAGCTGCCAGGTAAGAGGAAAAGAGGAAGGCATGAGATAAGGTTTATGGATGTGGAGAGAGAGGATATGCTGGCGGCTGGTGTGAAAGAGCCTGATGCAGAGGACAGGAAGAAATGGAAACAGATGATCTGCTGTGACGACCCCTAATGGGAACAGCCGAAAGAAGATGATGACAGATGATGCAAGTGTCTACAGGTCTGTTTCCTTCTCTGGGGTAAACACTCACATATCCACCAGGACCATGAGCTCCGTTGGGCACAGACACCCACTCTCCAAATAGAGTCATGTATCAATGCCACTATCAACATGATCAGGATATAATCAGATAGTGTAAGCCATCACCTATGAAGCAGCTATTACACATGGGCAGCAGTCTCCTACATCTTACACTCCTATTGCAGATGTTACACTGGAGTTAAAGATGATATGCAACCTGTTTCATTACCCGTACTGTGCACTACCTTACATACAGTATGTGCAAGCTGCTGTTAGGTTGGCAATGAGAGGTTAGGCTACACAAACCTGGCAGTTCAACCAGTGTGTCTCTACTCCCAATATCCACTCTATGTAGGTGTGCACATAGCCATTTGGCCCAGCCTTGTAACAAGGGTCACTACACATTTGCATAACATGTACACATGCACAGCTGATATTGCTTGCAAATGATACTAGAGTGGTAGATATTACATGTGTTATGTGCATGGATAGTTACCTAGCACTTCCAATTATCTTTGCTATCATGCTACTAAACTGTCAGATGAATACAAGTGATATGTATCCTGTTATTGAGTAATGTAATTGCCAATAGACATAACTACTGTTTGCATAACATAACAGAAATGCTATGTAGAATGGAATACAGATCTGCCTAAAATACTGTACATTACACAGTTATTGACACAATATCCCACAATGCAAACCATATTTGCACAGTAAGCCCACCTTCGACATGTTCATCTTACTTATACACCCATACATATGTCGACTGTTACAATACATCGACATATACTATCCCATGTTATAGCACATACTTGTTGGACCAATCCTGACACTGACAGTGGCTGGAAGTGAATTGGTGAGCTCCAAGCCCATATCATCCCTTGTGGTGTATGAGGAATTTGCCTTCTGACCTACAGCAGTACCCACATAGAATACTACAAGCATTACTACTGCTCAACAAAACATTGCTACAAGATAGCTATTTCCACTATATGCATTGATTACAGTGTAATTCTTACAGAACAGGTACTACATACACAGACATACTGCATGTTATACATACCTTCTTAGTAATTGGAGGTGTTATTGACTAGTATAATACTCATTTCTGGTTTGACTTTCAGTGTTTTGTACTGTCCTACAGGTAGATAAAGATGGTTTGAATGTGTGACAAGGCAACCTTTTATAGTTACAGATCAGTAACATGTGCTATCCCGATAACCAATTGGTGTTCCTAAGTAGCTAATTACATGCACATCAGCTGCGCTGCTACTGCCTTAGCCAATACCTTGGCAACAGTGGAGTATAACTGAGTACTCTACTTGGGAATTGTCCCTTTTCCTTACTTTTGAGGAAGACAGCCTGGAAGTGTTGTTTGGAATCTATTGCAACAGCTGTATGGAGATGAACAGTAATATATTGTGTGCAATGCCTAAAGGATTTGGTATAAATGTGAGTACTGCTGGTATATTTCTGAACATTGCTACTTGTGCAGGGTTTGTCTGTACCTAATACTTCTGCATATGTTTCAGTCTGGCCAGGATGTTTGACCAACTCAAGGCTGCATAGCTATGCATATACTGTTAGTGGGTTTACAGTGTGCTTACCAGACATATTTAGTTTGGTGTTAATGTGTATCATACTGTGCTGATAATCAGTACTCGGTAACACTTCCTGGTGTACGAACCTTTCAACCCTCTGAAATGGGATTAGTTCATACAAACCCTGTAACATCAGCATCCGTTCAATTGTATAACAGCAACTATTTCACATAGCACCATGTTAGTGTGTCTGTGTTCAGGTGTGTTAAGGTTTCAGCAGATGTTGTACAGTAGTTGAATAATTGGTTATGGTATGACAGTATGTACTGATGTAATTATTTTGGTTGTGGGGTAAATGTTGGTGGGTGTACATAGCATATACAGGTGTGTAGGAACCCCTTTTATATGTCTATATGTGTGTGGGTGTTCTTTCCCTATGTGAACACCTATCCCTTAGTGGACTAATACTATGGTAAATGCAGGCTGATTCATTAAGGCACTGTTAAATGCTTCCTGTATAGCATGCAGGTTCTGTTTGTCCTTGAATCCTTTTGGCAATACATCGGAATGTAATAAAGTTTTGCAAAATGAAAGCTGTTTGTGTATTTCTGTCATGGATATTTGCAGTCATTGTAGTTGTGTTGGTGACTGTGTCCATAGAACATATCTGAAATAGTGCACTGACATATACTCTTCATATGTTATGTTCATATTGTTTGGGGTGGGCGGAATGTGTGATTGCTATGGTCCATGTTATACTCAGATATGAACACTTCGGATGCTGTCTACACACATGTATGTATATGTGTGTGTGTGTGTGTGTGTGTGTGTGTGTGTGTGTGTGTGTATACATATATATATATATATATATATATGTGTGTGTGTGTGTGTGTGTGTGTGTATATATGTATATAGATGTGTATATATGTATATTATTACATACGTTTATCTGTACCTCCATAGATGTGTAGATGTTTTTAACCTATCTATATATCTACATATATATGTAGATCTGTATATATCAACATGTCTCTATGTATCTCTCTCTTCTCTCTCTCTCTCTCTCTATATATATATATATATATCTATATATGAGCATACACCTTTCATTGGGTACATGGCGGGTTGTCCTATTTCAACACATTCCTCCATTTTGTGTTTTAACCTGTCTGCATACACATCTTGGATAGGTATATCTCAGGTAGCTTAGTCTCAGGTTACCCTGAGGATGGAGTACATGGTTGTGGGTTCTAATCCTGGAAGGTGTTGTTATTTTATCTCTCAGAGTAGGCACTGGTAGGGAAAGTGTGAATAATGCACATTTAAGTGGTTGTAAGCAGGTTTGCCCGTGGTCTGTGTGACGTTAAGCAAAGGTTAAACCTGTGAAACGCTTCTCCATTTACCGTGTTTCAGCGCCGCTTACTGTCATGCAAACCTGTGGAAACCTGCTTACAACTGCTTAAGAGTGCTTTAATCTACCTGCATCCAACAGCCCTGATTCTGGCCCTGAAAATAACCTAACAGCCCTTGAACCCAGGACCATAAACACCACAGTCACTGACTTTACCACTAAGGCATCTGAGATGTGCATAAATGTTATGGTGTTTAGAATATACATTTTACTACAGGACTTCCTCACTACTGAAAACAAATGTGACAGTCAGTTGGTGTACATATGTCTGATACATGTTAATGTTCATATGTTTGTGAAATTAGGTGTTGCAATGTGACATGACAGGGTGTATTATGAATGAGAAAGGTTCTTGTTTTGTGTCCTTTTTATATTGTCCCCATACTCCATGTATGCCCCTTCAGTTCACTTATTGAACATACAACACAGGCCCTCCTTGATGCATGATTTCATTACCCATTATTCCTCCCCCACCCCAATCTTCACATAAACAACAACCATCCCTTCTATGGTGAATTAGGTTAATATTAATAGTTATGATACCAGAGCTGCATGTGTTTTGTGTACACTTCAATTCCTTTGGAGTGCTTCTGTGTCACGAAGTGTGTTCATAGATGTTTATATATATGGCTATTGATGCAACTGTATAATATATATATATATATATATATATATATATATATATATATATATATATATATATATATATTCCGTATTAATTTGTAACAGTAATACATATGTAGACTTGAATGTGTTGGTTCACAAACTACAGTGCGTTACAATGTACTGTACATATGTACACAAAGTGACTGTCCCATTTGTGATCATTACAGTGGAATGCATATGGTATAAGGTATAGTCTAAAGACTGTGAAACATGTATACACCTCAGATGGCTTAGTGGCAAATCCCATGACTATAGTGTGCATGGTCCAGGGCTCAACACCTGCGATGCTTAAAAAATGTTTTTTACACCAAAATAAGGCTCATTTAAGCAGTTGTAAGCATGTTTAAAAGTGTTTGTGTGACATTATAGCAGCGGTTAAACACACTTAGACAAACTTTGTAATGTATAATCTGTGCGTGCAAACACGGCCACATCCGCAAACTACTCTGGATATATACATGTCAGTGAAGTAATATCTCACTATGTGCTGACATAACATTACATTCTCTGTTGACTTTACTCTCCAGCACACATGGGTTTATATGGGTGTTTTGAATGTTTATTATACAGACAATTACTACCTATATATGCAAGCTGTGGTTAAGGTATACTTTTTAACATGATAAACATCCCTGACTTTATTGGGATCGGGTCCTCGAATGCACAGACACTTTGCAGATGCTGTAACCATTACACTGTTGACATTAATGTTGCTTCCGCCTATTTCCTATTTAGATGATTTCTATGTGTAAGCTAGGCTAAGCAAAGGGCGGAGGCCCCCATGCCCACTGAGCTTCACTTACTCTTGAAATACCAACATATAACAAATGTACTGTGAGACAATACATTACATTCCTAGCTACATTAGGCATAGCCCCTCACTGACACACTTCAAGGGGAAACCTTGTGTGAATGGGTAACAGAATATACACCCCTGGGATCATGTGTCCCAGAACCATACAGCCAGGGGGTGGGGAGCCTGTCCAGTTTGATAGCTGTGAGACCTGTTGGGGGAATTGAATGGTGTTGAATTGTCACATTAACATGCCCTCTTTAGATCACTAAGTGCCCCTATCACCCTCTGCCACCCCAGTCTTCAACAGCTTCCAGCAACTCTGCCTGGAATTGCTTCATTGGTTATGCTTGACAGAGGCTCAGTTACTTCATCAATAGTGTGGAGAAAGCCAAAACACTGTAGCTATGTTTCTAATTGCCCTTGGGCAGATAAGTAGTAGGCTATCTGTGAACCTCTAAAGTGCAGGCCATCACAGTAATAATATGTGAATAAACAGACTTTTAGATCACAATATACAGTGAGAAATCACCATGTAGTCAGGAAACAGTTAGGTGCAGCAAGAACATACAGAACACTGATACTTAGTCACTCCAAAAGCCTATCTTGGAAGCTAGAAGACTTGTATAAGTTTAAGGCTTTCTATTGCTTACCAGTAGGTTACCTACAGGAGAGATGAGAAACAAACATAGATAGGAAACATGCATGCAACAATACCATACCGGCCTATGTGTCAGCCTTAGGCTTTGGAATACTGGCTAAGGCTATTGGTGTCCCCATGGTGCCTTTTTTAGAAGAGTCTCAAAGGTGAATACCAGCTCTGTAAACAGCACAATAGCAGAATCAATAAGGGTTATGCTATTCAACACCAGGGGTTGTGGTCACAACATGCATGCACTCACAGCACTCCTCAGGATGGACAACATCAACATCTGTGCAGTAACTGAGATCTGTCTTAAGGCTCCTGAGAGCACACCAGCACTTCAGGACTACAACCCATACCACACATTTCAGTCACAGAGCATGGACTGACACAGACATGGAGGGGGTGTATCCATATTCATCAGGGATACCTACAACTCCATGTTAGTGGGGCAGCATGATACCTCTGAGATCATCCATGTGCAGCTAACATCAGCCACAACTGCAGTGTAAACTGTGGCCTGCTATGGATCACCCTTCATGAACCAGGACCACCACTCCACCTACCTGGAGACAGTGGGGAACATGACAGTCCTAACACACACCCTGGCATTGGTCGATGTCAACTACCATACCAGTAACTGGGAAACTTACTCCAGTACTCACTTCCAGGCCCAGCGCTTCCTGGAAGTTATCACCTCATATGCCCTGTATCAGGTGGTAATCTCCCTAACGAGGGGTGGAAACATACTAGAAGTGTTCATCACCAACATGGGCAACAAGTGCACCACAGCGGAGGTTAACCGGTCACTGGTTAGATCTGACCATAAACTATTCACTGTTTCCACACCCAAGCATCTACCCCACCCATGGAAACCACAGTGTATACCTTTGGTACAGCTAAATTTACACAACTAGTGACAGGGGTGGGGGGTTTTGCAGCCCCCACACTAAGGGGAAACACTGCTCAAGATACAGACAGATTTACAAATGCAATCTATAAACACCTACATTGATGTATGGATCGTGCCATCACTGGTAAACCAAGAGTCACTCCTCCTAGACAAGGACACCCATCTGGTGGACCTCTGCAATAAACAGGCTATACTACAGAAGTAGGACAGTGTTTCAGGCAAACAGCAAATCCCATGAAGGGAAGACATCCGTGACCACTATTATTATGATACATAAGTCCCTCATGACATCATCCAAGGCCAACATCAGCAGGAAAATACGCAAGGATTCGAAAGATACCCACAAAGCCTTCTTTGGCTATGTCAAGGATCTAAGTGGTGACACACAGATTTGCACTGTGCCAGTAAAATATAGCACAGACTATGCTGACCCTGCTATCGCCAACATCCTTTCAGATACATTCAGTGCATACTTCACCCCCTAAAGAGCCCACAACACTACACGAAAGGTACTGTATCCCACACATCAGAGACACACAGGTGGAAATGGCCCTCTCTAACAGCAGAACACAGCATCAGTGGAGGCAGATGTTGACCCAGACTGCATCTTGCAAACTGTACAAGACCACCTGTCCCCCACCTAATTAAGCTTTCCAACCTCATGGTGGCAGATGTTGTCCCAGACTGCATCTTGCAAACTGTACATGACTACCTGACCCCACCTAATTAAGCATTCCAACTTCAGCCTCTCCACAGGCTACATGCCCATAAAATGGCACGTGGCAACGGTTATTCCACTCCATCAAGGTGGAATCACAACTGACCATGGTAACTACCATCCCATAAGCCTGACTAGCCTGGTCTGCAATGGTATGGATCGCATCCTCATGGCACTCATTAACAAAGACATTGGTAACCTCCGAACATGTGACCCAACCCAGGTCAGCTTAGTTGAGTGCAGTTCATGCCTACTGAACCTGTTTGATGTCTTACATACAGTCACCAAGACGTTAGATAATGGAAGAGATGGCTCAAACATACTCCCTGGACCTCGGCAAGGCTTTTGATAACATGCCCCAGTTAGGTAGTATTGATAAACATACCAGCCTATACATACACACATACATCACAGGTTGGGTTGCCAATGGGCTTACACACATGGTACGACTAGCGGTCTCCAGGTCCAACTCTTGACCTGTCATGACTGGTGTCCCACAGGACTCAGTCCTGGGAGCCCTACTGTTTGGCATATACTTCTCAGAGGTACAAGCAAACACAGGTGGACTACGGCAGACCATGTTTGGCAATGACTGTGAACTGGGAGCCATGATTGATAGTCCAGCTGACACAGTCATCCCTCAAGGGGCCTCACAGAGACCAACACAGGGTGACAACATCATGGCCTCCAGCCAAGTGCCACTAACTGCATGGTCATTCCATTGTGGAATATTAAGCACCCACATATTAACACATAAGTGGCAGCCACTTTAATATGGATGAGGTAATGGGGTATCTGGGGACTAAGGTAGATAGTGATCTCCCCTTTGACAATCATATCTTCAAAGTAGTTAAGACATCCTTCTATGTAGGCCATCTGATTACTAAAGGGTTCCCATTTAGATATACTGGGGTTATAGTGCCCCTTTACTCATCACTCATCAGTCCCATCATAGGGTATAATAACCCATTCGGGATGTACCTCAGAAGACACTTCCAACAGCTGGGAGGTCAACAAATGTACCACGCCAAGGGAATTACTGGCCTCCAACATATGCCCTATGCAGCCAGACTGAATAAACTCCTGCTTTACACAGTGGCATCTCGTTTACCCAGAGATGATCTTTGCTGGCCAACATAGCCATGTCGAACTCAGGCTTAATGGATATGCTCCACCTATGGGAATCCATGTCACAGTGAGCCACACACTGTAGTGAGCTGAACCTTGCCACAACAATAACTGGAAGATGCTGGAGGGACAGATTCCTGTCACAGACACTCCCCATACTTTGGAACAACATCCCTAACTACATTATACAGAGCCCCTCACTAACACTCTGCAAGAGAAACCTTGAAGAGTGGATGGGGAACAGTAAATGCACCCCAGGGATCCCACCATTGGCTCTGCTCCACAGAGGGACAGTTAATGAATCAATGGGGTGGCAAAAGCTGACACATTTTGGCTGGGCTTATGAATGGCCTCAGCCAGTTGGCCAAGTAGCTACCTATGAACCTATACATACAGTATCAGCACATGCTGATAGCTTAATTTACTGTTCAGGTGTTGACTTACCTTGTGCCAATGGCAGTTGTGTGTGCAATAGGTGAGGGCTGCCTATGTTGGATGCACACAGTAGACTGCCTATACATGACAATTTACAGGTAGTCTTGGGTGTGTGCCATCCATTTTTACTGTGTGTGCAGGTGGAGGAAAGTGTCAGTCCCTAGCTGCCTACACTGTCAGTGTGTGTGCTATATGTTCCCTCCTTGCCTAGGCATGAGCATACTGGCATGCCTCCATCTGCCTACTGGGGCTGGCTCATGGTGTTCATAGTCTGAGTACCTCTGTGCCTGTGGGGCCCTTGGCAATGGTGGTGGGCTGTGAGGGCCTTCACCATTCTGTCCTTACTGCAGCTGTTTCTGCAGGACCATATTGTGTAGCATGGCACACACTATGAAGATGTGGGCACACATGCCTGGAGAGTACTACAAGGCTCCACCAGATATATCCAAGCAACAGAACCGTGATTTCAGTATCCCAAACACAAGCTCTGTCATGATTCTGGTTTGTGCGTGTGCCTCATTATGGCATTCCTGCATGGGTGTGTGTGCATTTCTGATGGGAGTCATCATTCACGGTTCCAGTGCATAGCCAGCATCCCTCACCAGGTGGCCATTTGGGATGTGCCCCCTGGCAAATAACTGATACAGCTGTGAGGCATGCCAGATGTGGGAGTTGTGATAGCTTCCAGGGCTGCCAGCACACATCCATGATAATGCCCTGGGCATTGCACATGACCTCGCAGTTGATAGAGGGGTATCTCTTGTGGTTTATGTAGCGCCTACCCTGCTCACCAGGTGGTGACTTGATGTTTATGTGCGTGCAGTCTATTGCACCCAGTACCTCCAGGTATTCTGCCACACAGTGGAAGAGACGCATATTGCTGGCCAACTCCTCCTGCGTTCGGGGGAAGTATATGTGCTCATTGGCATGTGGTAACATGGCATTTAGGAAATGGTGTAGTACCCTGCATGCTGATGCCTGTCAGATCCCCATGATATCCCCAGTTGGTCTCTGAAATATACCTGTAGATAGCATTCTCAGGCTTACACATACCTTCGTATCCACAGGGATGGGTTTCCCTCTGTTTGTTCTGGCTCTGAGGCATGGCCAGCACAGCTCCACAAGTTGCTGTAGGATGTCCCTGTCCACCCTGTAATACTCTACTATCTCCAGATCATGTAGCCCCTGGTGGATTACCCTGGGTCTGAACACTCTCCTCCTCCTCTGGTGCTTGAGGTGGTTGTGTGCATCATCCTCCACACCACCTTCAGTCTCCAACACATGCTGGTGGATCAAAGCTAAAGCAGCCCCTAACATGTACATACTAAAAGTTCCCTGTCTGTATACACCACTGGTGCAGAGTGTATGGGAATACACAAATGTGTGTGAGGTGCTCTCACACTTTATACTATTGTGCTATGGATGGTGCTGATGTCAGTGGGTGTGTATGAGCTATTCTAGCTGCAGTGAGTCTTATTTATGGGTTTTGCAATGAGTACTGCAAGTGTGGGGCCTTTACTGTGGAGATCTACTTGCCTGCCTTGATTAATCTGTTGCCCTTTAATTCACTTATAAACCTGGATCCCCTCCCATTATCAGGCATGCATCCACCTGCCGCCTTTCTTGTTTTGTACTTTCCCTACCCAGTCATGTACTTTCCCTACCCAGTCATGGCAAAATGTGCCTTGTAGCTGATATACTGCAAATCGGCTTTGTTCTGCTTTGACACTTTACTGTTTTCTTTGCAGTACAGCCCCTCCCCTTTCCTGTTCTGCAGGTAGCTGCTTGCAGCCTTGTTAGCTATTGTCATTGGCCCAATGTAGGCTCCTAGGTTTTAATTAGTCATTTGTACTCCAATTTCACTGCTGCAACATTTCCTTATTTCTTTCCTATATCCTTCCTGTTTCAGCTGCAGTGTGCGCCACTCAAACCCGTTTACCGGGTTTACACACATTATCATCTCCATTCACATGCATACTCAGTTACCTTTAGTACTCTCAGCTAAGCATAGCTATGGCCAATTCAACATACCCCTATCCTGCAGCTTTGACTAGCTAGGGGCAAACCGGTTTAGCAATGCTCCAATGTGCTTACAGCAATGGTGACACACCCCTCTCTTGATGTCATCTTTATCTCAAGGGCACACCTCGGTGTTATAATGCTACACTGTGAGGTGCATCCTTACACCAGCAGGGAATCTGCGATTCACTATTACTCCTCTCATTTGCATGGCATTGCCTGCTAATTCCTAGCTACTGCGCATAACACTGCCACTGCCCCTTAGCAACCCTTGCACCATAGTATGGTGTAGCATGCCTGCCATTGACTATCATGGGGAAATCATGATATGTGTTTCATTGCAGTTTTATTCTATATTTTTATATATTCCTTGTGATCCCCTTTGCGTATTGCTGCCCTGCACTTCCATGCCGCTATAGTGCAACTATATATATTAAATGTTAATTTTATATTTTGTACATGTTTTTTTTATGCCAATGGCTATATATTTAGCCATTGGCATATATTAACAATATAATACATGTGCTTGGTCTGCTGTCATGGCTCCAATTTTATGTTTGCAAAAATGTAAACCGTTTTCTACGGTTTACATTTCTGCATGTTTACACTACACCTGCACCACTTCCTGGATCACTACATACCTTCATTTGCATGCTACACTGCTGCACATGGGGTAATTAGCATACAGGGCCTGGGAGTTGTGCGGGTGCAGCATATGCAGGTAGTGCACATGGAAACAGCTTGTACCTGAATCGCTCAGTGGCCATATTTGGTGTTAGAACACTGATGCCTGCACCTGGCACAAGATTCATGAATCCTGGGGATTGTCTTTTACCTGTGTTCTATATCTTTTATCTTGAGTGCTTTATTAATTTCTTGTTATATTACTATGCTCAGCATACATAATGTAACCTGTTTTGTGTATTATTCTGGATGTACTGTATTTGTATAACTTGATGCTGGAGCTTTTCTCCCCAGGCCTCTACTGAAAATGGACCAGGTCCAGTCGTAATTTCCTGGTTAACGAATGTAAAATAAATAAATAATAAATAAATAAAAGATGCCAGCCTGTCAATATCCCACAAAAGTTAAGCCCTGCACACAAATTAGAAAAAAATCACATCTTGCACATCATGATATAAATCATATTTATCATTTTTTCACATTATGGCCATTTTGTCAGTTCAGATCACTATTACCAGTTGGTGAAACCCTCAAATGAGGTATATGCTGGTATGAAGTTATAAAACATATAACAGTACCCAACACTTCCAAAATGGGTCAGCCATATTTCAATATGAAATTGAACCCTGGTGCTATCTGATAGTTATGCACTGCAGAGTGACAATAGTATATGTAGTTTTAGAAAAAAAATCTCACTACAACTGACATTTCATTCAATGTACTTTGGTGCTTCCTTTAAAAGCAGGATACATATTCATAATTGGTTTCTCCAATACAACCTCTGGCTAAACACCCCTGAAGCTGTTATTTGGTTCACCACATCACCCAAGAGATCTTCCCATCACTGACTTAAACAGCTGTGTAACTGAAACCACAACCACCTTTAAATATCAAATAATTTGGTGGACCAATCACTTAATTTGTACCATACAGGAAAAAAAACACACACTGACAAAGCCAAAATATACTCCATCCTGTCCTAGACCAAAAATAATCTCACAATCCTTCTCCTGAAGGTCCAGAGCAACTATTGATAAAGAAGTTCTGCATTCCCAACTAGAATATGGCCTACCAATTTCCATCTCTGTCTACAAGCACAACACAATTCCTTTCAAGCAATCTCCAATTCTATTTTTGACTTGATCACCAAATTTCTACCAAAGAATATCATTACACTACCCTAGTAAAGGCCAAATAGTTCCCAGTTCAACAAAGCACCAACCTGCATATAGGCAATTTTATAAGCTACCCTACCTCAATTCCTTTGCTCCATTAGCAATAAAACTACATGAAAAATTCTCCACTTACAACTTGTGCTACCTCTGTCAAAAAGCTCCAACTCTCTCCACATCCAGAACCTCATTACAAACATTATAGCTTGCTTACTTTATCTTAGCCCCATCACTCTGACAATCCCAATTTCCTTACATTTAAAGAAACTGGATCTCACTAATTTCTAAAAAGACCTCGTCTCCCACCTTTATAACAAAAATAAATGATCTTGACTCCAAACAGGGCACATCACCTAAATCTCACAGCATCTCAAGACTACTCACCTGAACACGTTGCATATACTCCCCAATGCACTTCTTTGCCCAGACTTTCTATAGGGCCCAACCTTAGCAATCCAGTTCACCCAGATTTGCTTGTTACTTCCTTTTTCCACTACTCTCTTGATGTCTTTACCTGGCTTCCCTAAACATGCTCAAAGATAAATTTCCCGATCATCAGTAGCCCACTGAAAAAAAAAAAAAAAGATGAATTGCATAACTACGAATGATTTTTCCCATACGAAATTATTGTTCGTGGGGTTAAGTCTGAGCTGGCGATGTTTCACTTTTTTTAGGGAGATTTCTCACTTTGAATTGGTGGAACCATGGAGTCGGTATATGTAAGCTCAGGTTGTATGGGGGGCTTGCCCCACAGCAAAAAAAACAAAAAGAAGTTTTTTGCCCTTTTGGGTTTCACACATCATTTTTTTTTCTGTGTTCCTTTAAAATATCAGCTTTCGGTAAGTTTGAACCAAAGGGGCTAATGTAATGTCGAGGGAATAATTACCACTCATACTTAAAAATAGAAAAAATCTATGTGTTGAATCATTTTTCAGGAAGTTGACATTTCATACTAGAACCCATTACTCCAATTCTCCCACAAACAGGAAACCTGAAAAACTCTAAGCAGTTATAACATCTGCCAGATTTAAGATTTATAATTTAAAGTATTTATATCTGTCTACACAAATATTTGCATATACTGCTGGGCTGATTGTACACTATATTTATGGTTATCACTTTGCATCATCTGAGAATATTTGATTGCATCAGATGTGTATTTCATATTTAAGATATGTATCAACTTTGGATACTTTCATCCTGGCTGTGCCTGAAAAGGATCTTGCATGATCAGTGCACCACCCTGGTAAACAAACACAAATAAATAAATATACACATAAATGTCTGTCATCAGTTTCAAATCATTGGTAAGAAACAGCATTCTGGAAGCATAAATCTCTGTGTCTAACTTTTGTAAGCAAAATTAATATTGCTGATAAATGTAAATTTCAATTTTAACGTAAAAAAATTTACTTTGCTCTGCAGTTTGACAAAATAAAGTTCTCTTCAAGCTACTTTAGCATACAAATGTAAAACTCGCAGGTAACAACAACAATATAAATGGGACAATGTTCTACCCTTGGTAACAGGAATAAATAAAATACACATATCAGCATTAAGGTCCATGAACTTTCCACAGTAAATCCTACAAGTACTACCTTACAATATGAGATAATTAACACTCTGCATCTACAAAATTGGCCAGAGATTATGAAAAGGATGAATTTTTTTTAGTAATAAATTATCATACCAATACAGGAGCAGCATAAACCAATATATAAAACTTCTGTAAAGTTTCCAAAGAACAGCGGGGCCACTTTGCTCTAAAGCCTTTATGTTTTCTAACATATACATTTGACTTATCTCCTCCTGTTCATCTTAGTTTATCTTAAGCCTCCTCATTCCCTACTATCATTCTGTCTCTTAACCTGTCCTCAACTATAATTTACTTGCTTTCTTCCCACAATACCCCATTCTAAACTACACTTGATTACAATTTAGCTTTCACTAGTTTTGTTCTGTTATATTTCAGAAATATAATTATTGCATTGTAATCCAATAATAAGTTACTGGTTTTGTTACTGTTCTTCTATATCATCCAGATCCTGTCTCTGTTTCAAGATGTACAGTACATATTAAGGAGGAAATACAAAAGTCTGTCCAACAAAAAGTGAGTAGTAAAACAGAAGGAGATTCTGCTTCTTGATCTTCTGGTAATAAAGATCACAGAGATACTGTACTTGTGAAACCTTTTCCACTGTTTCAGCAGCTGTTCTGACAGAAAAATTGAAAATGTTCTGTGTATACGAAACCCAGAACTAACATACTCAAATAGTAAATTCAAAAAGCATCACATTTAATATACTTACAGTGACATCTTTAATTTACACAGAGTAGCATCAGATTAGATATTAGTTAGTAAATGTTCATAAGCAAAATCAAATATGTTTACCTACTTTGCTGTGCATTTTCACCTTGTTGCTTTCTACAGAATCTCACTTCCAGCTTCGTTGAACTGACTAGAATGTTTGTAACTTATGACATCATAATACTTTCTGTGGCATCTTCACATGCTGACATCAGTGATGAAGGAAGCTCCACCCACAACATATGAATACCATCTCACTTTAAGCACTTGTAACAGAAGTTTACTATCATTCTTTCCTTTTATAACATATCCTTGAGAAGAAGTTTCAGCAGTATAGGCTGTACTCTAGGAGGAAGCATTCTGCTGTACATGGCACATGTACAGAAACAGAGAGAGAGAGAGAGAGAGAGAGAGTCAGCTACAGCTACTAGTATAAAAGTTTGCAAGAACTTGTATCTTGGGGTCCATAACACAACTCTTGAAGGATGTTTTTATGTATTTAATTTAAGAATTTATGTGTAAAAGGGTAAACGTACATTTATTTTTAGCTATTTATTTGTTAAGCAAGTGTTGGTGCAAGGACTCTTATCAGCCATGATAATGACAGTGGAATATTATAAACAAGCAACATTGCCCAGTAAGGAGGACACTGCAGAGAAATAATGGAGCAAAATGTGGTGTTTTGAGGATGGTTACCACAGGTTCAGGACCTCCACACCCATAGAAGGTTCATCATTGCCTTATACTACATACAACTAGAGTGCATTATTGTACCTAGAAAATGGACAGTCAATGAAATTGTATTTGGTTTATTACAAGCACTTAGTGAAAGCTAGTTACTCAAACTAATGTTTTGAAATTTTTATAGGAGCATGTACTTTACATGCAAATATATATTATGTAAATATGCAGGGCTTCTGTCAAGTCACAGACCATAGTTTTGGCAAATATAAATAGACTGAGAGTCATTTACCAAAACTACTTTCATTGGCTATGGAGTTTTCATCTTTCTCCACTGTTTTGCAACTTCAAAATCAATAAATATAAGTGGGTGCAAGAGTGCTTGCCACTTCTAAAAAAAGCATGTGTCTGTTGATTGAAGAAAGTAGTTTCAGTGATGTTTAATCTACTGTTTACTGAAACTGCTGTTATTCAGTTGTGTCCAGTGTTTAATAGTATTTACACACACACACACACACACACACACACACACACACACACACACACACACACACACACACACACACACACACACACCTTGATTTATGCCAGCTACAATACCAATAATGTTATTTATGTCACTAGCTGTAATGTATGCACTGTTTTTTATGTTGGTAAGGCCAACAGACCCTTTAAAGAGAGGGTATTGTGCCATTTAAGTGACATCAGGCTAAAAAACAAAACCAATGCCTTGCTACAACATATTACAGATTATCCTGGCCATAGTTTTAATTTTATGGTACTTGAAGTATTGACTGAAGATATGAGAATGGGTGATCTCTTCTATTTGACTGAGATTGGGGAAACTCACTGGATTGCTGATTTGCAGGCTGATAAACTGCCTGGACTAAATGGAATGTTCCCTTTAAAACCTTTATTGAAAGGGCAGAGGCTGAGGAGTCGAATTTGATTGGTTAAGCCTCTGTTTAAATTTGATGAGCAAAGTTTAGTACAACAGGATCTGATGAAGGCATTCCTACTGAAAGCGCTTATCCAATTACTTTATGCTGACTTCACATTTCAGTGTTTTTATTTTTCTTATACTTGCTGATTTTTAGTATTAAATAGTTTTAAACCTCTCCGTGGTGGACAAGCTTTGCCTTGTTTCTGCTGTTAAGTTTTAAATTGGCAAGCTGCCTTTAACTGTCTGTCATGTGTTTTTACCTGGATTTGCTTTGTTTCTACACACCAGGACAGTACATGGCTGAAGGGGGTAATATTGAATTGTTACCAACTGGAACTGAGCATGCAAGCTGAATCTTCTGCCATTAAAAAAACAAACAAGGTCAAGAATATGCTGACTGTTATCTGCTACTACAACTGGATTTATCTGATGTTGAATTTGAAACAGATGCGGTGATTCCATGTTCTGAAAAATTTGATAAAATATTTAAACAGATAGACACTGCCGCTTTCAGATTGAAGAGATTACAGTGGCAACACATCCATCTGAAAGCTGCCTACATCATTATCTAGTGCCAAGAAGGCTCAGAGTAAAGTGTATGCTGACATATGGCAATTCTTATCCAGATTTACTTGCCAAATGGCAAGTGATCAATTTAGAAACTAGTTTTAAATATATTACACTACTCATAGATTACTTTAGGCTGACTGAAGAGGAAGCAGCAAGTTTCATTAAATGTAAACAAACTAAATTAGAAAATGCAGCAATGTCTGAGTCTTTTCTCTTGAAAATTGAAGAGCTTCAGCATGCACTTTCTGCATACTACAACAAGTTAAAGAATGTCAAAAGCAAAAACACTAGCAAGAGATTTTAAAGAGGGTAATATTTTTAATGGCCTAAAATTATAAAGCATGATCAGAAGAAAAATACTATTACAGTGGACACTAAGCGAACTGAAAATAGTAGTGATTATGATATAGTTAAATCAACAGCTTGTAAGACCGATGGTTCTCTGAGTAATAATGAAATTAGTAATGAACAACTGAAAGTTGTTAATGTGATACCATCTATGGCAGTGTCATCTAGCAAAGGAAGATTAGAGAATGAACAACAGAGCTCTGACTCTACGTAAGCTGCACATATAACTACTGA
>NC_056731.1:578824850-578874850 GCF_019279795.1 Protopterus annectens
TCATTAGAAATATAGCAAAGATATTATATGTAGCTCTAGCAAAATTAGGAAGACTAACTATTGTAGATTTGAAATGGAAAGAACAAATATATAGAAGTGTAACATTGTATGCTTATGCTAATTATAAGAAAACGTAAAAAGAAATGAAATGATATTTATTTATTTTATTTTATTTTATTTTACATTTGTTAACCGGGCTAGTCTGGCTGGATACATTGTCCATTTTCAGCAGAGGCCCGAGGAGAAAAGCTCCATTAACAGACTAGTAAATTACAATAAAAAGAACAATAATCAAAATCACACTCAACACAGAACCAATCATACATACAAGCAAATAAAGGACAAAGTTGTTATTGGTGTAGTGAAATGCAGAAGTATTATAACAAGAAAAAAACAAAGGAGAGGCAACATTATTTAGTAGTAATTGAATATAATACGACTGACTCGTAAGGGAGAAGAATTGAAATAGGCTGGCAGATAGAGAGTCAAATGAACTGTACACTATTTACAATTTGGGATAGAACAACTTTTGCCAGAGCACTAGTATAGGAGCGAGATAAAAATAGAGTAGATTTGCATAAAGTTTGAAAAAGAAGAGATGACAAATTGCGTATATATAGCATCTAGTAGGAGCAAAAAGTGAAAAGAGAGTATTGCAGGTGGGTTAGGATAGGGAAAACATCAAAAGGTTGAGAACCACCAGTATGAGTGAGAAAAAAGGGGGAATTAGAAATAGGGGAATATATTGCTGAGCTCAGTCAGGATTAGAGCATGGGCATAGCCAGTGGGTTTGTAAGTGGTTTCTTATTTGTTTTTTGAAAAGGTGAGATGAGCCTAGGGTGGTCAGGTGTATGGGAAGTTTGTTCCAATATGATCCTACAGTGTTGGCAAATAAGGAGTCACCTGCTTTATTGTGGGATTTGAGAGTAGTTACTAGAAGCTTATTGGCTGGAAGGGAAGTGAGATTTTTATAAGGGGTGATGAGGTTGTTAAGTATGGGTGTGTTGGATGGGTAATGTAGAATTTTATAAGTGATGACTAATTGTTGTAGAAGTATTATGTTCTGAAGTTCTAGCCAATTGAGTTTTTTTAGATTGAGACAGTGATGAGTACGGAAAGGGGAACCTGTGGCAAACCTGGCAATACTATGGTATGCTGTGTTAAGTTTTTGAAGGTTAGCTCTTGAAAGGTTGATAAAAGATGGAGAGGCATACAACAGTGTGGAGATGAGGTGAGTTTGGGCGAGAGACACTCGGGTAGTGGCAGTAAGAAAAGGCTTTAGTCTGTAGAGGGCACCTATTTTTTTATTAACAGTCTTGATGGTAAGATCAATGTGGTAGTCAAAGCTTAGCTGATTGTCTATAGTAACGCCTAGTAGTTTAGTGGAACAGTCAGGTTTGATGATAGTGCCATTACAGGACATAATGGAAAATGAGATTGGGGCAGATTTAAGGGTGGGGTGAAGAGTAGTAATTTAGTTTTTGGGATTAAGGAGGAGACAGATGTGTTGGAACCATTTTCTGCTGCTGTAAAGATTTTTGGGTGGAGGAGTTGAGTTCTTCTGGAGATACAGCAGAGCAGATGAGAGTGGAATCATCAGCATACTGTATACAAGTGGTTGTAGGGAGTGAAGGTGGTAGGTTAGTAATAAAAATGGAGAAAAGGGGCGGCCCTAAGATGGAACCTTGTGGGACACCAATAGTGATAGGGAGCTGAGAGGATAGATGGCTGTCCCAGAGGACTGCTTGTTTTCTATCTTTCAAGTAGGAGTCAAACCATTGTAGTACAGATGGATCAAGTGAGAGGGATTTTAAAGTATCTAGGAGAAGTTGATGGTTCACCATGTGAAAGCTTTTGAGAGGTCAAGGAATAATGCAGAGGAGTAGAGGTTGTTATTGCGATTTTGTTGATTACATCTGTGAAGGAGAGGTGGGCAGTGGAAGTACTGTGGTGGGGCCTAAAACCATGTTGTGAGTCTACGAGTAGGTTATTTTGCAAGAGATGATACAGGAGCTGATGGTGAATGCAGCGTTCCATAATTTTAGATAGGGGGGATAGAAGGGCTATTGGTCGGTAATTAGAAAGTTCGTTGGAGTTACCTCCTTTATGGAGAATGATATGGGATATTTTCCAGCAGGATGGGATGGTAGATTCAGTTATAGTTCTGTTAATTAATATTGAGATAGGGTAAGCTAGTTCAGCTGCTGCTAGTTGTAGATATTCAGCTGGAAGTTTGTCAGCTGAAGGGTGCAAGGTTTAAGTTTAGAGAGTAACTTATGTATATAGGTTGTGGAGACTGTATTAAATTTTAGTGTGGGGTGCTGTTTTTGGAGAGGTTATTTGAAGGAAAGGGGGTCATGGTGTTTGCAAGAGAGGAGACTGTTTCAGAGAAGAAGTTGTTGAAGGTATTGGCTATTATACTGGGTTGGGTTTGGGCTAGGCTAGTAGGTGTAGGAGTTTTGGTGTTCCCTGGTGGAGCAGTTTATTGATTCCTGACCAGAAGTGTTTAGGGTTTGATTTTGGTTTTGTTGGTACTTCAGGTAGTAATTCTTTTTATCCAGATAGGTGAGTTTCTTAGTTGTATTTCTCAGGTTTTGAAAGTTTGATGGTCAGATGGGTTTTTCGTGGATCTCCATTTTGTGCATGATTTGTTTGTAGCTAGCATAGTTTGTGTGGTATTTTTGGGAAGCCAGGGGGGCTGCTTTTGAGCCTATTCTAATTAGTCGGGATGGTGCATGATGCTGGAGAATTTGTAGGAAAGTATTGTTGAAGTGGGTAACTGCTTCATCAATTGGGAGGTGTTTTAGAGCTGCCCAGTTATATTCTTTGAGTTCATAACGGAAAGCTGACAGGTTAAAATTTGTTTTGTTGTATACAAGACGATAAGAAGCCTGTTTGGGATTGTTGATTTTTTGTTTAGTAATGTAGGTGAGGAGGTGATCACTGATATTGTCAGGGAGTATTCCAGTTTTATAAGAGAGGGGATTGTTGTTGACCAGTATCCAATCCAGGATGGCTTGTTTATTGGTAGATTTGTGTATTCTAGTAGGGGATGTTATGGTTTGTTGAAAGTTAAAAGGTTAAGGTGATAGGTGGGTTTAGAGAGGTACAGGAGTACCAATCTATATTAAAGTCTCCTAAGATTATGGCTTCTTGAGGAAAGCTACAGGAGACCCAGCTAAGAATATTTTCTAGTGTATTTAAGTTGTGCCTGGTGTGATGTAGGAGCATATTATATAAATGGCTTTGTTTTTATTCACTTGAAGTTTGGTACAGCGTATTTCAGCATTGCCTGGGGGGGTAGGGAGGGTAGGAGTCAATTAAGGCTACCTGCAGTTGGGATTTATAGAAAGGCCACTCCCCACCCTTTTGTTAAGGCGATCTTGTCTTAAGGTGCTATAGCCTGGGGGAGTGATTTCGTTGTCTTTGGTAGTTGGTTTAAGCCAAGTTTCAGTGAGGCAAAGAATATCAAAGGCATAGAAGTCAATTAAAGCATGGAGTTGTGTGATTTTATTATTGATGCTACGAATATTTAGGTGAGCTATAGAGAGGGAGTCATTAGAGAAAGGAGAGGTAAGGTTGTTGGCAATGTGATTTGCAGGGGTGTGGGTGGGAGGATTATTGGGGCCAGGGTTGGGGTGGATGTCCCCATGTAACAGTAGAAGTGTTTGTGGAATATGAAATATCTTTGAGTTTTTGTATGGTATAAGATAAAGCCGTCTTGTGGTTTGAAATCTGATATGGTGTAATTTGTGGTAGAGAGGGGGAAGGTAGGGGCAGGATGATAGGATATTAATATGTGTTTGTTCAGATAGAGGAGGTACAGAGGTAGTGTGTTTGGCTACATTAGGAGATTGGCTGAGGTAAGTAAGATATTCGTATGAAGTAAATGTGTAGTATAAAAGAAGAATGTTAAGGAGCAGTAGGGAATGCAAACGTTTGAGGCTTAAAGGCATGTTTAGAGAGAGCTGATAGCAAGTGTAGTACTAGGTAGTTTAGGAGGGTGGAGAGTGGGGTGTGGCAGTCAGTTAGAGATCAGGTGAATGGGTAAGGTGGTAGGAATGGAGTAAAGAGTTATTCAGTTAGGGTGGGGCAGGAAGTGAGACAAATGGAGGTGTGGCAGAGTAAGTATAAAGGTAGGGACCCTGGGGTGGGTGGGAACTGGGGGGAGGGGGAGGGAGTGTGAGGCGGAAGACGGAGCGGGAAGAGCCAGTGAGGAAATCAGTGGCAGAAAACAATCAGAGAAGAAGAAAACACTATATTTGGTGTAGGGTAGGGGTATGCAATAGCATTAATGTGCAGGGGATGTATGGTGGATAGGGAGAGTAAAAAGTAGATGATAGCTAGGTAAGGTGACACAGGTGATAGTAGTGGAAAAAGAGGGGTTTAGGTGTAGGGGATAGCAGGAAGCAGAGGTCTACTGAGGGAATAAGGAAAAATAGTGTGTCCCACAGGGCGGGCGCCACCTGGTGGCAAGACTAGGAATTGAGAGACACAGCAAACAGGGTGTTCCTCAAGTGAAAAAGTTTGGGAAGGGGGGAGAGTTACCTCAGGGATAGAGCTGGAGAAGGAGGGAAAGAGAGAAGTGAATTGAGTATTATTGGAGGGGGGGTAGGCTGCTGGTTATCCTGGGAGGGAAGTCAAATAATCTGGAGAGTAAAATTAAACAGTACAAGAGTAGGACATACTTTCAAAAGGTCTACAGAGGGTAGACGGTCTTAGTGGGGAGGACGTTAAATCCTATTCAGGATTGTGTTCCTTAGTTTGATATCCACAGGGCCTCTTTAGCAAGGGTAGGAGAGGAAATTCAGTTGTGCAGGCTGGTAAATATATAGAAAGAGAGAGAAGACAAATATAAGTACATTCAGCAATCATGGAAGCATGCAACAAAATACCCAGAACATGTAACTATGATAAAAGGTTAATACAGAGACTAATAAAACTAAATCAAAGACTAAATAAAAACAGTCAAATTCAGACAGATGGTAACCATACAGCAGGATCATACATTTGTACTATAGATGAGTACTACTGCGTCACTGAGGCTCAGCATAAAACCTGACATGCAACTAAGTTAATCTTTTAACAAGAGCAACTAGGCGTTTCAGTTTACAGAAAGACAATGGAAAACCACAACAACCACAGCCTATCCTCTATAACAATTAATAATATGACCATGTGAAAGATACACTATAAAAATACTGTAGCATCATATTATAGGCCTTAAAACTTTCGTTTGGATAGAGGGGCATTACTGGTACAGCAAAGCTAACTGGTAGGTTGTAAAGAGCATAGTGTACAGGCAGTGAAATAGCCACGTACCATTGGTAAAGCTACTATTTTAAATGCTGTATCCACCCTTAGAATGCAAGTAGAATGCAAGTATTCGGAGTTGGGGACCACGTGGAAGCCAGGAGTAAAAAGCGCTACCTATCCCAGTTAGAAGGGTTAGCGCTATGTCAAGCAGAGTGAGTACACTATTAGTATTAAATCGCTGCAAGAATACTAGAGGTAGGACAAACCTAAACACCATAGGCACTAAACAACATGGGTTAGCTCTATGGTGCTCGTTATTGGGCTGAAAATACGAGCGTAACCGCTAATAAATATCAAGAAAGCGGGTTAAGACCTCAGCGTCCTATAAGCACTGAAAACAGAGTCAAATGGTATAACACACGGAGCGAAAGACACTACCGCTGTAAGCCTAATTAAATAAGGATTCAAGAGCGGGTCCTTTATTAATGCCTGGGAGACACTATCACTGAGAGAGGACCTGAAGGGATAAAGATTACAAGCGAAAACCGCTGTTTAATCCTAGAGGGTTTTGATATAAGAAAAATGCTAGAAGATATAAGATGTGGTTAGTTAAAATACTGGGACAAAAATTCTCTTACAAGAGGGGTATGTATAGAACTGAATAGATTATTTTATAATATTAGAAGGTTTAGTTATAGGAGAAAGGGGTAGTTGAACCAGAATTTTTCTGATCATCGTTCAATATGGCTAGAGATAAAGGAAAACAAGAACTATATCAAAATAGGCAAAGGAATAAAAAGGATAAATGAGAAAGTGTAAAATGAAGAGGGGAAAGAGATTAGTAATACATTTATGGAAAGATCATATCACTGTGAGAACATTTTGTAAATACTGGCCATTATGGTGGATGCTTTTTAAGGAAAAATTAAAAAATGTTTTTTACAGTGGAAATACAATGTGAAAAAAGTACAGAAAGAAAAATATAAATGAACATATAATGATGCATTGGTAGATTTAGAACATAATGATAGAAAGTACTTTGACAAAGAAAAAGAATTATATGAAAGAAATCAAGAAAAATACAATCATTGATATATAGGCAAAGAATTTTACAAGGCAAAAGAAAAGAAGTATCAAGTTACGTAAGCAGACTAGTGAGGGAAGATGTTAGTGTAGTGAAGAAATAAAAATGTAAAAGGAGGAATAGAAAAAACAGAGGAGAAGATTAAGAATACAGGAGTACAATATATACAACAAAATGTTTAAAGAAAAAGGAGGTAGAGAAAAAACATGGAAGATAAAAAAAAAGTTAACAGAGAAAGAAATAAAGGGCCGGATTCATGAAACCTCTGTGTAAGACTTAATATGTCTTACTCGGAGGCTGCAGTTGAACGGTATGATGTCAGCGTGCCATGAATATTCATGAGGGCATGCTGACTCATCCATAACTCTTACACGGACTGAGTAGGCAAGCAGGGGGCGTGTCCGACTGCCGAGCACTCTAAAAGTACACGCCCCTGCAAGGTTTTAAAAAGCATAATGTCAACAGACAAGAGCGAGTCCGCTCAAATGTACTTGCACCCAACACCACACTCCCTGACACTGTAAACCCCCATCTGAGTTATAAAATGGAAAAAATTAAATTATTTTTTTAAATCCATGATATAGCTGCCCGTATTTGCGCTTGTTTGTGTGGGTGTGCCCATTGCTTAACCACAGTTAGCAATTGTGACATTGAAGAGCATATAAGAACTACTTATGCAAATTAATCCAAGTAGCAATAGCATAATGATAGAGTGTATGCACAAAGAGAAGGCATACATGGTTCGAGTCCCACCACTCCCCTTTTTATTTATGTTTTAAATCAGTATTTGAAATAATACCAGACAAATATGATTAAAATTTTAATAAAAGCAGTGACATGGCCAATGTATCAGCGAACAAAATATATATTTTTAAAAGATCCAGATATATAATAGCCTGCCGTTAAGTAATGTTTTACCCATCTAAACAGAGGTGCCCATAGCTTAATAGCGCTATACCCATCTAAACAGAGGTGCCCATAGTTGAATAGCACTTTATCCAGCTAAACAGAGTTGCCCATAGTTTAATAGCACTTCACCCAGCTAAACAGAGTTGCCCATAGTGTAATAGTGCTTTACCCAGCTCAATAGAGTTGCCCAACATTTAAAAATGCTTTACCCAGCGCAATGTGTTTGCGCGGATGTGAGCACCGTGCCAAACAGGGCACCATAGGGCACCGGGGAGCAATGTAGAGCTAAGTTGCTTAAATGCAGCCACACCCCTTAGCCTGTCTAGACAGTATCAAAATAAAAGAATGATAAGGTTTGAACCCAGGACCCTTTGCATCATAATCAAAGTACAGAACCACTAAGCCATGACAACATAGGGGAAACAGCCACTATTAACATACATAAACGTAGGAATGGTAGTTTAACCATTACTAAGCAGGTCTGCAGTCAGCTGAGAATTTTACAAAATGGCCAATCACAAAAAAGTGCGGGAAATGCAGCATATTTAAGCCCCACAGGCAGGAATACATGCCATAACTGATTGTAGCTCACATCTGCGATCAGAGTGTCTGGTGTTGGAGAGGGAGTGCACTTCCGAGTGCAGAGATGGGGCACCGAAGAGTCCAAATACATGGTTTGGCTTCTAGTCCACTGTCACAAGGCAAGACTCCTGCAGGGCCAGTTCCAAGGGACGGAGTACAAGGCAGAGGCTTGGAACTGGTTAGCTCGTGACCTCACCAGTGCCACAGGCATTCCCCAGATTGGTGAGCAGGTCCATCACCACCATGCGGACCTGAAGAGACGAAAGGAGGACCGCCTGAACCAGTGGATACAGGAGGCCAGTGGGATGCAGGATGCCCCACAACTGAGTATGTAGCCATGGAATGCAGTATGTAAGGATTTAAAATGGAGTATGTATAACGGATAGGAATGTCTCAATATCCCTTCATTTACTTTACAGCTGCAGGTGACCGTGTTACGAATCAGCAAGCCTATGAAGATAGGCTGCTAAGGCTGCACCGCCAGGCAGGTTAGTGATTATTCTGCATGTATTGTTATATAAAATATGGGAGAGAGTATGAAAGAAAGTGTTGTAGTCCAATAATACAGCCATAAAATGGACTGAATAAGTCCTCTTGCATGTACTGTCAGATAAAAACCTTAGAGAGGCAGAAAAAGAGTGTAGTAACCCATTAAGAAATGTAACAAATGTCTGGAATAATATCTCTGCAGGCACTGTCATATAAAATAATATGTCAGTGAGCCTGAAAAAAGAGTGTGCTAACCTATTAATAAAGGTATAATATGCCATGAACATGTCTGCCATATATACCGTTAAAACAAATAAAGGAGTGAGCCTGTGGAAAAGTGTGTAATGTCATTAATAAAGGTCTAAAACCCAGAGTGTGTCTGTTTCACTTAGTATGAAATGTTGTTGTACCCTTGCATTATACAAATAGTAATGTGTTAGAAAGTGCTGGCAACCCAGAGTTCTGCAGTCCCATCTAAAGTGGGTGATGGAAGTGCTAGTAGCTGTGAAGTAAATATACAGTCCCCAACAGTCAGTTACTGGCTGGCATGCATAAGTAAATCTGGCACACGAGTGGCATGTGAATATGTTCCCCAGAAATGTAAGTATGCTTCAATAAATGCAGGGTTCTGTACAATTAGAAGTGAAAATGTCATGTGAAAACATCCAGATATGTAGATAAAGAAATATAAATGCAACCATGAAATATGTAGCAGTAACATCTGCATCCTGGACAGTTAGTATATGAGATATAAGTCAAGTATAGATTGAACTAGCCAAACCCATTACACAACCTAATGCATGGTGGCAAGTGTAATAATACATGTAAGGAATATACACCTGCAGTCATTAGGAATGTAGTGTAGAGTAAAAGTGTTTATAAGATGTTAATGGAGGTTCTTTCTACACCCTACTGTTTGTGCATAAACCCTGCAATTCCGCACCTCAATGGGTATGTGTAATCTTAAATATTTGTCGGGATATATGTCCTATTGTTCCATAAATATTTGCACTCATGTTGATGCATGTGCCCTGTTCAAACACCACGTTCATGGTGACCTGTTGCTACCAATCATCCCTGCATGCATTTGGAATAACCACTGTTGTTCAATATATGCATGTGTTATGTTTGCTGTTCAACTGTTGGAACTGTGGTGTGTTGGGTTAATGGGAATATTACAGCATGCTGTTACAACTAATCTGGAATGCTGTTGTTTATGTTGTAATGAAACACACCAAATCACAGAACGTATGGGAAGGCCGGTCCCAGCGGACCCACCTGTCCCTCCTCAGTTGGTGAATGCACCTGCTCTGGTGCCCAGCCCGGACTCCCCTCCTCCATTGGTCCTGTGCCACCTTTGGGTGGAAGTGCTGCAGGGGATAGAGCTTGTCCCCCCTGTGCAAGCGTGGGCAGAGAAGGGCCACCCATCACCCTTCGAAGGGTCCGGGCTGTGGTGCGTAGGGAGATCCAGTGTTCAGTCGCTGATCCCCTACGCCAGCTTGAGGTAAGAGTGGCACATCTCACAGGTGAGCCTGCCTGTCCTACTCAGCCCCCAGCACAGCCACCCCCAGGGCTGTGAAGGTGCAGTGGTGACTGCTCATGGGTGGGGATCTTAGCTCCACTGTTTCCATCTGTGGGCTCATGGGCTTGCGATTTCCAAACAACCTTCCCCGTCAATTGTGTTCACCCACCCCATGTGTCAAATTCTGCCCCTGTATGCGTCTTGTTTGTCTTGTCTGTTTACCTCCCCAACCTACCTCCCCAAATATACCTATTTCCCCTACCTCACTTATGACTCTCACCTGAAAAAAAAAAAAGGGAAATCTGTACCCAAAAAAAAATTACGCCCCATACATAGCTTCCCATTTTGTACACATGTCCATAGGACATGTACACCGATAATTCTAATTGGCAGTGGAACACACTATGTTGTCCTCACACCTCTCTCAGGGGAGGAAGGTCCAAAAACTCACTCCAAATTTTCAACATATGCACAGCTGTTGCTGTTAAAGAAATGGGCAGCTATGGGCCTTCCCTACACCTTTCCTGCACATCCCGAGCTTGTTTTCCTACTGTCTGTCCCTCTCTGTTCCCCCTTTTTTCACCAATTTCCTATCTCCCCATTATCTTTTCTTTAAAAGAAATTAGCGTGGAGGTTAGTAGGAGTAAGCACTTTTAAGCAGTAGTTAGCGGGGGTGCGCGAGTGTGAGCATGTGTGCGCTTAGCTAAGCATTGCTAAGCATCGTGCAAACCTGCGCCAATCCACTGACAATTGCTTAAAAGTGCCTGAGTCACTCTGTAGGACAAGGCCCTTGTATTGCTCAGCAGCAAAATAAAAATATCCTTATCAGTCTCGAACCCAGGACTTTGGACTCACCAGTCTGCATGAAGTACCACTAAACCACAGCAGATATACAATAACTTAGTGCTGAAAGCAATTTATTATGCATTACCATGAATGAATGTAAAGGGAAAATAGGAATGGCATAACACAAATCTTGTTCTGTGGGCCTTAACCAGCAGGTGTTGTTGAATTGCATGACATGACTGTGAAAAGAGAATCAGCCATGCTAGTAGGGAATAAGGTTACAGTAGCAGCTTACAAACCCCACACAGTATCAGAGCAGGATACACACTGGCATATTAGCATAGGTCACAGGCCAGACCTCCCAACAGTGACTGCTCTACAGTGATGACCCTGATTAGTAAACAAAAGTTAGCTGTGCCCCTCTGACTCCCTGTGAAATGTACTAACAGTAGGCAGAAAGGTGATGACTCTCACTTAATAACAAATGTCAATAAGTGAGAGTAGACACCGCTTGCACGTCAGAAAAGGTGTAGTAATAAAAATGGTCTGCATCATCCAAAGTGTGACCTGAAAAATATCAGAACTATATCACAGGTGTATCCCAGTTATATGTACCTTTCCCTGAGGCTGTTCAAATATATACAAGAGAGTATCTGAGGCCTGGAAGAGTCAGAAACACACAGGTATATCAGCTTGTCTGCTGTTACACACTCTGCAAATAGCTGTAGAATGAATCCCACAAGCATGCCCTTATGTAAAAGTACAACACAGAAATAGCAAAAGATGTAGCCATGTACTGCTAGCAACCACCTGTGACAGTGCCATTGTTCAGGTGGTGAAAAGACTGCTGTGGTGCACAGTCAAAGAATACTAGGCTGACCTCTGTCTACCATCTGGATATGTCCACAGGTGGGAGCTACTCAGACAGACTACAAGCCTTCATAGACTTACAGGTACACAGCAACTCTGCATGTTCAGCAAGATAAACATCACATGATAAATAATGCAAACTGCAGTTCTGCACCCCTACCCAAAGGTACTATATACCTGTGTAGTCAGGCACAACCAAGGGTGTAGGTAGGCATACACAGTACAGAAATATGTCCACTTGTCCTATGCAGACTGTGCTAATGCCAACACAAACCACAAACTGTTCAGATGTGAGTAACATACTAATGACAGTATAGCAGTTCACAAACAGTGCATGTGCCTGATATTCATAATTGGTAGTACAACATACTTAGATGTCCTTACCACTCTCTCAGGGGTGGAAGGTTTAAAATATCCCACCTAATGTATTGCATATGCACAACTGTTGCTGGTAAAGAAATGGGCAGATATGGACCTTCTCCACACCCATCGTGTACATCCCAAGCTAGTTTCCCTACTGTCTTCCCCTCTTTGAGCACCCTTTATCACCACAGTCCTATCTCCCCATTTACTTTTCTGTCAAAGACATGAGCGCGGGGTTTAGTGGGAGTGAGCACTTGTAAACAGTAGTTAGCGGGTTTGCACCAGTGTGCGCATGTGTGCGCCTAGCTTAGCATTGCTAAGATATGATAAGCACCACCAAGTTAGCTTACTATTGCTAAAATACAATAAGCTAAACTAAGCATTGCTTAGCATCGCTAAGCGTCATGCAAACCCACGCCAACTCACTTACTACTGCTTAATAGTGCCTTTGTCACTCTGTATGACAAGGCCCTTGTATTGCTCAGCAGCAAAATAAAATACCCTTGTCAGTCTCGAAACCGGGACCTTGGACTCACCAGTCTGCATGATGTACCACTAAGCCACAGCAGATACACAATAACTTGGTGCTGAAAGAAATATAACTTGCATTACAATGAGTGCATGTAAAGGGAAAATAGGAAAGCCATAGGAATGCATTGCAATAAAGAAATATGACATGCATTACAAGGACTGAATGTAAAGGGAACATAGGAAAGCCATAGGAATACATTGCAATAAACAAATATAACATGCATTACAAGGACTGAATGTAAAGGGAAAAAAGGAAAGCCATATGAATACATTGCAATAGCTGTTTTCAAGGGCGAGCCAGCACCAGCAGGAGCGTACTGCACTGTGGCAAGAACTTGTTCGTCGGGTAAATGACATAGGCATGCATAACTGGACATATGAACAGGTACGCCATCACTGCAGTGATTTAATTAGACATGTCCGGCGGCGTGGGTCTGATATCCACAGACAACAGCTTGCCACAGGTGGTGGGGTGGCCATACATCCCCCATCACCAGAGTGGAGGAACTGCTGCTAAGTGTGGTGGCTCCTGGCCTACAGCAACAACAACATCATACATGTGTCGTCATGGAGGCCGGAGCCACCCAGCATGGTGACATGGAGCATGCAGGTAACATGCCCTAGCTGTAGACTACTGTTACCTGTATTGTTAGATTATGCATGTGAGAGATGTGTACTGTGTTTAGCAGTTGTGCTGCCTATTGTGTGCAATACTGATAATTTGAATAGTATCTGTACACCTATGCCTGTTGTTCTACTGTAGTTTAGCACACTCACAGTAGCAATGCCACAGTTGTGGCCACTGACAAACTGTGTCATATTCTTGCAGGTCCCTCTGGTGTGACAGCAGGGCAGACGTTACATGCTGGTGAGTGTGTTAACACTTTAAACTTGGTATTGAACTGTGCATGTCATAGGTGAGGTGTAGGCCATGTACACATAACACATCTACACATAATGCATGCTGTGCATGTTTGCTGTGAGATGTGAAACATCTCAGTAATGTCAGTCGCTGCCTCAATCACATGCAATGCACAGAGCATCAGACACAAATGTGGCAACACTGTACTGCACATTGGATAGGCATAGTTGACACACATGTACACAACATAACACATTTGTCATACGCAGTACACGTCAACATGCTACACATAGTGTAACCGGACACCCGCTGCCAGGTCACACTTCAGTATCCCACATGTCATCCACACACCACACATACTATACCTGAGGGGTAGGGGCCTAGTATGGGGTTGTGCAACACTCCTCAACACATAACACAGTCATGTTAGGCAATGCTCCCTATTGGACACCTCACACACCCTTGTGCAACGTGGCTGTGTAATTGTGAACTTAGCCACGGCACTGCGGTTCAGGTACAGCATGCTAGGCGGTGGTCTAGCACACTTTAGTGGCCTTGAGTGACCACATGATGCATGATAATGATGGCTAATGGTACTACACCCCATACTGTTACAATGGCCATGTCCAGGATTAGTATCCCATCACGTATACATGCACCACTCATCCCGTGTGTGTACATAGCATGCATGTGTTGCACCTGTGTCCACAATTTTCTGCTACAGACACAGACACTGCAATCAGACATGGAAATCCATGTGACACGCAGATAACACATGCAGCCATTGTATGTATACCTGTGTGTGATGGTGCACAGGGCATTGCAGAGCTTATAATACTTGCACAGAAATGTCTTGTCCTTGTACACATTGTGTTCCAGGGTGTAGGCAATCACTGAACATGTACACACATGCACCACAGCCATGTACACTGTCATTAACTATGGCTGTCTACACTCACACTGCACGGACCTCATCAACACTTATTCTGCATGCTGACATGTGTGCGTGACTGTTTGCCTTGTGATACTGTCACCCACCTTCAACCAGTATTGAGTATGATTTGGATTTCTGTTGTGTGTGTGTATCTGCTGTAGTGAGGAGTGTGCATGTGTTCCTGTGTTCCTGTGTGTATGTGTGCCTGTTTGCCTGTGTGCATGTGTTCATGTGTGCATGTGTGCATGTGTGCAGACCGTAACGTGTGTTTTCTGTCTTCCTCTCACAGGTGCTGAGGTAGGGCTTGGCGAAAGCAGTAGGTGACCTGAAGCCACTGCCACAGATAGTGGTGACAATGACATATGTACTTTGGCACAGGGAGATTTGACAGGGGCTGTCGTTGGTCCACAGCGTTCAACCCCATCTATGCGCACACTCATACTGCCATTGCATCCCTCACCACCAATGGCCATAGGGGAGGGACAGCATACAGTTGGCATTGAACAGGAGAGTGTGGTACCCATGGCACGTGCATCCCCTCACAGCATCCATAGCAGTAGACCCGAAACAGTACCACATAGGCGGAGGTCCAGGGGTTCTCGGGGGAGCACCACTGGACGTATTGCCCCTGGCAGGCGTGCCCTCACAGGTCTTGCGACGACCACTATGTTCCGGGCTGTAATGCAGGCTCAGGCACATATGGAACAGTACACCAGGCAGGGACTTAGGGCGCAGAGGGCACATAACACCGTTATCAATGACAGCATCCGTGCCCTTGCCGGTGCCATCCGGACATACACCGAGGTCATTGATAGACATTGGGGGGAGACAATAGATGCCCTCCACAACATGTCCTCCTTGAGCCAGGACCATGTGGGATGGTTGCAACGTTGATACGGATGCATGCCAGCAACAGCAACAGCTGGCAGTGGTTGCGGACGGCCCACAGCTCACAGCCACTCCCATAGTGGCCGTACCAGCCCCAGCAATGCTGGGGCTAGCCTGTCCATTGTCCGTTCCAGTAGACCACGTGCACATGGCTCTGGCCAGTCCCAGCAGGGACATGGGTCCAGTCATCATACCTCTGTCTCTGATGACAGTACCCAGTCAGGGTTGGTACCCGATACCATCTGTAGTACCCCTGCCAGGCACAGGTACTGTGTCCGTGGCCAGAGACAGTGATCTGTACAGCCAAGCAGGTACAGTCTGTGGCTGTCCCACAAACCACCGTATATGGCAGCCACATGGTGGAGCTGTGTGCATGCAGACACACACACGTTAAGCAAACAACTAGGGCTCACACATACACACACACATTACATTAACATTGGCCCATGCTGTACTGTTGTCCCACACACACACACACACACACACACACACACACACACACACACACACACACACACACACACACACACACACATACACACACACAGACATACACACACATACACACAGACATGATACCTGTGCCGCCTCCTGTCATCTGCATTATTGACGGAGGGACAGGCGAACATGGTGCTGATGCACAGGGTGACACTATAGCAGTGTAGCAATAATAGCGAGTTGTCAACAAGGAAGTCTAACTACATCCTTGTAGGTATATCTGAGCAGACATTATGCATCAAAGCTCTGATTGTCAATGTAGCATTGTTTACACCACTGTTAGGTCTGAGTATGTATTATCCATCCATGTGCCACTTGGCTGATGTGTGATGTGTTGCCAGCATGTGTTAGCGAGTGTACAGTATGTGTGTGATGTGTGCAGTACAGATTAGCAAGTGTACATCTGTGAACATGGTGGGTGCTCACTGTCTGGATGTACATGCATAGTGGACACATGGGACATGTAGCATACCCTGTCATACACATTATTAACATCCCATTGCATCTTTCAATGGCCAGTATGCATTCTACTACAGTTATGTACTAACATGGGTAGACATGTGTATGACATGGGTTGATACTATGCTGCATGTGATACCGTTAATATCAGTCAATGATTTGCAGTCTGGTAGTATACACAACCTCAACAGTATGACTATAAGCAATCATTGGATGATGTCCTGACAAATGACACACAGTAGTAGAGAACCCAGTATCAATTGGATCCTTCCGGTGCTACACTATAACACTAACCAGTGGTGATGACCACCACCCATTACTGTGACCAGACCTGTGTGTCATATAGCCCCCTTAGGTACATGCAGACACACTAGGGATGTGTCCATCCAAATCTGGGAATGCATGGAATGGCCTCCAATGCATTCCCTGGACGGGACGCATATCCTACACAAGGGTATCATACAGACAGATACCTGTTGTGTGATACATGCTGTATAGCAGTAAGCCGACTATGGCATAGTCATCCTCATGTACTATACATACTATCCCGTCAGTACCACACCGGTGGTAGCCCTCAACATGTATGTCGGATACCATTGTGTACATACAGACCCATGTTATTTCATTTGTCCCTTGGTATCCACATATCCATAGGTATTGTGGAGTCCCAAGGTGTGTCACAGACATTAGAGGCCTGAATGCATAGCCACAAGGCAGTCATACACCTATAAAGACTGTCCATTCTTTGCAGACTTTGTTGTGTATGACCATGTCTGACATACACCCCTGGCATATACCCTCACTCACACTACTCTTAAGTAACTGTCATGGGTGTGTGTGCCACAGATGACCTTGACCACAGAACACGATAGTGGACGGCCGTGTCACATACATACATATGTGACCACCGATCTGAGTAGCAGCGGCACAACCTGTCAATGGAAACAAATGTATTCATGTAGTATGCAGGCTTCACACCTATGTACTGGTTGAGGGGACATGTACACATATATATTTGCCACGCAGATACCTGATGTCTGCAATGCACTTACTGTTGTCATCATACTATGTCATACCATAGTAAAAGCAAAATCCACACCGTGTTGACCGACAGCGACACACACACAGTCAGCATTTGTAGGATTCAAACCCCTACCTAACTATGTTATGATACTGAGAAAAGACATATTAACACGGAGTGCTATTTGCTTTACTGGCTGGTTTCTTTTCTCCTGCTGTATTTGTAGGATGGTGACATCATCAGACGTTCCAAAGAGGAATGTATCTCTTTCAGTGTGTTTTCACAGTCTCCAAAAAGGGCACTCCTTTCAAAGACAATTGCACACATACACACACTCACTGTTTGTAGGATTCAAATCCCTACCTACCTATGTTATGATACTAGAGAGAGACGCACTAACACAGCACGCTATTTGCTTTACTGTCTGGTTTCCTTTCTCCTGCAGTATTTGTAGGATGGTGACATCATCACATGTTCCAAAGAGGAATGTACCTCTTTTAGTGTGTTTTTACAGTCTCCAAAAAGAACACTCCTTTCAAAGACAATTGGACACATATACAAACCCCCCCCCCACACACACACACACACACACACACACACACTGTTTGCAGGATTCAAACCCCTACCTAACTATGTTATGATACTAGAGAGTAACACATTAACACGACAGACTATTTGCTTTACTGACTGGTTTTCCTTCTCCTGCTGTATTTGTAGGATGGTGACATATTCAGACTTTCCAAAGAGGAATGTACCTCTTTTAGTGTGTTTTCACAGTCTCCAAAAAGGGCACTCCTTTCAAAAACAATTGTACACACTCACTGTTTGCAGGATTCAAATCCCTACCTAATTATGTTATGATACTAGAAAGAGATGCACTACCATGGCGCACTATTTGCTTTACTGCCTGGTTTCCCTTCTCCTGCAGTATTTGTAGGATGGTGACATCATCAGACTTTCCAAAGAGGAATGTACCTCTTTTAGTGTGTTTTCAGTCTCCAAGAAGGGCACTCTTTTGAAAGACAATTGCACACATACACTCATTGTTTGTAGGATTCAAACCCCCACCTAAGTATATTATAATACTTGAGAGAGATGCACTAACACGGTGCGCTATTTGCTTTACTGGGTGGTTTCTCTTCTCCTGCAGTATTTGTAAAATGGTGACATCATCAGACTTTCCAAAGAGGAATGTACCTCTTTTAGTGTGTTTTCCCAGTCTCCAAAAATGGCACTCCTTTCAAAGACAATTGCACACACGGTTTACAGGATTCAAACCCCTACCTAAGTATGTTATAATCCTAGAGAGAGACGCACTAACACGGTGCACTATTTGCTTGACTGGCTGGTTTCCCTTCTCCTGCAGTATTTGTAGGATGGTGACATCATCAGACTTTCCAAAGAGGAATGTACCTCTTTTAGTATGTTTTCACAGTCTCCAAAAAGGGCACTCCTTTCAAAGACAATTGCAAACATACACGCAGACACACTTTGTAGGATTTAAACCCCTACCTAACTATGTTATGTCACTAGAGAGAGACGCACTAACACAGCCCGCTATTTGCTTTACTGGCTGGTTTCCTTTCTCCTGCAGTATTTGTAGGATGGTGACATCATCAGACTTTCCAAAGAGGAATATACCTCTTTTAGTGTGTTTTCACAGTCTCCAAAAAGGGAACGCCTTTCAAAGACAGTTGCATACATACACACACTCACTGTTTGCAGGATTCCAACCTCTACCTAAGTTATGATATAATAGAGAGAGGCGCACTAACACGGCGCGCTATTTGCTTTATTGGTTGGTTGCCCTTCTCCTGCAGTATTTGTAGGATGGTGACATCATCAGACTTTCCAAAGAGGAATGAACCTCCTTTACTGAGTTTTCCCAGTCTTCAAAAAGGGAACACCTCTCAAAGGAAACCATACACACACTTTTCAGGATTCAAACCCCTACCTAACTATGTTCTGATACTGGACAGAGCTGCATTACCACAGCACACTATTTGCTTTACTGGCTGGTTTCCCTTCTCCTGCTGTATTTATAGGATGGTGACATCATCAGACTGGAAATGGTGGTGTGTGCATACTTTGTTTTATTGCCATTCCAGGAATGGTCCATGTGGTTCAGCAGGTGTCAACAGCTTGAACATGACCTCAGTATCCTTACCTTGTGTGATCTATCTGTGGACACATTGACATTCCGTCATATGTCAACACATATTTATGCACAGCTTCTTGGTTTTGTGGATACTACAAGTGTCTGGGATGTTGATAAAGGGCTATTCAAAGTCTATGTGACACATGTATAGATGTATTCATTGATGTATGTCCAGGGTGGCTGCCTTGCAAACAGTCTAGCATGTTTGGGAACCATGATTCGCACATGAACATACCACAGTTGGTAGGGTTGTGTGTGTGTGTGTCAACTTCCAGTAGCTCTGTTTATGACTGCAACCATGATGGACTCCATGACCTTGCAGATCAGACCTCATAGGCATACTGGACTTGACATCCCATGGTGTGTTGTGCACCAACACTTGTGGGGAGTGCCATATGTAGCTGTGACACATTCAATGGTTCAACATCCTGTGTAGGGGGTGCGTCTCAGCTGACTGTTCAGGTGCATGATCTGTTTGTTCTGTAGTTTGTGCATGACACATATTGGGAATCAATGTATTCCACCTGCTGCCATGCTTTTGGCAGTGGGGGTAGCTGCTCATCCATTCTACATGTGATATTCCGTGCTATGATGATGTGGACTATTGTCAATGGGGGATGGGTATGTACATATGGGCCTGTCTGTCATGATGTCAGCATTGACACTCAGGTACAGTTGGCCCTGACTCAGGACATATATGGGTGTACATTGATATTTATGACATAGCTGAAGGAGGTGTCATAATTCAGTCTGGACTCCTTCTCAGCTCCTCTTTACAAAACACTAACGAACATGGGCACTGATCCCTGTTATACTCTTTTACATGCTTAACACCCTACTGATCCTTTGTGATCAGGCTACAGAGTATGTCATGATAATATCCTGGCATGTTCAGGGGTCAGTTTTGTGTGTACTCTTCAGTCCAGCTGGTGGATATTGTGATATTGACACAATGTCATATCTGCCTCATGTACACAGACAACCCTCTCCTCCTCCCAACAAACTCAGATATATGTGTGAGATGCACCTATATAGACATACAGGGAGCTGAACTCTCTCGACCCATGACTGGCACAGTCTATCAGGTGGTGAAGGTAACCACACACACCACATATCAGTCTCACATATCCTCTAGCAACAGCACTCAAACCACATTAGCACACATTGACATACTCGGATGCTGTAAATTTACTCTACCTAAGCAGCAGAGACCTCCAAAGCAGACACACACACACACATGCTACCCCACTACAATACCCACGTATCACTAAGTTCACAATGTCAGTGTGCCACACAGTCACTGCCCTTCAGGCTAAACAACACACCTAATACACTTGTAATAGGCAACACTTATGTTCAGACACACTGATGTACCACTCACCAGCCCTGACAAGGGAATAGTCACTTTGGGCTGTCTGTTGGGTGCCAGGATCTGCCGGATAACACAGGCAGTCAGGACACTCCAAAGCAAGTACAAGACTGGCACCATCATTGTCCATGTTGGTGTGTGTAACCTCAGACGTTATTCCCTGGACCACATGACATGATACATGGAGGTACACTCTGATCATGTAGCCCAGGCCAGTATGACCCTGACCTTGTCTAGCATCTTACAACCACCAATTATGATGTCACAGTATACGGACACACATATCACATTTAACAGTTGGCTAACAAATTTGTTTCATTCATAGGGGATACAGTGTCTGTCAACATATGTTGACATGCTCAACATGCCACGTAGCTTCACTATGGACAGCTTGCACCTGTCACCCTTGGACTTTGGAATGCTGGCTAAGGCTCTTGCTACCACCATAGTGCCTTTTTTAAGCAGGGCTCAGAAGACAAACCCACCTCCATAGACATTACAGGTTAAATGAAACTAAGTAATGCTGCTCAACAACAGTTGTGTTAACCTCATATTGTGACCACTCAGGACTCTCCTAGGTATGGAGGAGAGGAATATCTGTGCACTGACAGACACCTGGTTCAGGCTCGCTTATGCACACCAGCACTACTAGGTTATGTTTCATACCATGCTGTCTGACAACAAGACTTGGAACAGACAACACAACTAGGGGGAGTATCCATATACATCACAGATACACACACCTCCAGGTTAGTAGCACTGCACAAAGCATCACAGACCATACATATACAACTACCATTGTGCAATACTGCCTTTCAGTTTGTTGCCTGCTACAAAACACACTCCCAAACTCAGGAACCACACTCGGCTTTTGTGGGAACTATGGAGAATATGAAGGTCTCCACAGACACCATTATATTGTGTGACTTCATATACACACATATTGACTGGGGATACTACTCAAGCCCCGACAACCTCACCCAACAGTCACTACAATTTATGGACGCATATGCTTTGGCACAACCAGTCAGCACAGCCACAAGGGGGAATACATATTGGACCTGCTCACCACCAACATGGGGACTCTATATTCCACACCAGCGATATACCCCTCATTGGTAAGGTCAGAGCATACATGTATCTCACAGGACATACATATACCCTCCACACACCCATCCTGGGTAATCTTGGTGAACTTCTCATGAGCCAACATCTCACTTCACCGAAGCAAGGTGGTATCCTTCAGAGATCCTGAGACAGTGGCATATACGGCTCACACTGCTGCATCCTTTACATACACATTCTATGGACACCTAGTGGACTGCATGGATTGTGCTATCCCAAATAACAACAAGACCCACTACTACAATGGCAGGGGACCTGTCTGGTAGACCCCAGCCATTAATAAGCTGTACAATGTCAGGAGGATGCTACTACATGATAGAGCACAATCCCAGACTGGGAAGGCATCTGTGATCTGTACTAGCAGACAGCTACAATCACTCATGGACATTTCTAAGGGCTGCTTCTACCAGACAATTGCACCTGACATGTAGGACTATCACACGGCCTTCTTCAGTTATGTCAGGAACCTGGGTGGACACTCACTGATATGCTGTGAGTTACTGCATACTGACTAAACCTACCCTGAACCCACTGGCATTGCCTACATCCTGGCAAAATACATCCTGGCAAACAGGTTCAGTACAGAAGTCTGCCACCCATCCCCCCTAAGGAGCAACTATCCATCCCAACAGAGTATAACCTCCCTGACATCACACAGTAACATGTGAGTGCTGCCCTCCCCAAAGTGTACATCACAGTATCAATGTGACCAGATGGTGTCCCAGCCTGCATCATACATGAGCATCATGACAAACACAACCCTCACATTACATCACTGTTCAATATCAGAGTTACCACAGGATATGTACCCAAGGAATGGCATACTGCGACAGTGGTCCTGCTCCACAGAGTTGGTGCCACAATGGACCCACAGACAATATTGCCCTATAAGCCTATGTAGCCTGTTCTGCAAAGCTATGGAGCATATTGTCATCGGACTCCTAGACATAGACATCGGGAACCTACAGACACTGTGTCCTACTCATTTCAGCACTGTTGTGGGCAGATCTTGCCTCTTGAACCTGTAGGTATTCTTTAAATGGAAAAAAATGAACGGAAAAGCACCAAAAGTCACCAATAAATAGTAAAGTGCTTTGGGCTAGGATGGAGAAGTAAAAACCTATTCCAAAAGTTTAAAACACAGCTTTATTCGCACACTCAAAACTGCATAAACGCTCTTCACCAAACACTCGCGTTTTCGTCCATACTACTTGGACTTCATCAGATACAATAATTTAAACCAATTACTCCTTATATAACTTAATAAATTCAAATAAACCAATACAATTCCTTAAAACCATCAGATAATTATACTTAATGAAATGACATCACGGGCTCATAAATATTAATAAATATAAAAATTAAATAATAATGCTATGTAACTTGTATTTCAACTATCATAAAATCATTTAAACACTCTAAAAACTTTAATTCAATAAATAAATAAATAAATACATAATTCCTAAAACTTATATTCAAATAAAGTGCATGAAGTGATAACAATAGTACCATGTTTCCTTTTTCGTGAGCTTAGGGTATAGCACCATCTGGTGTCTATTAATAAAAGTGCAAGTGTCACAATTTTGAAGCCCTTAACTTTAAAAGTGGTAGTATAGAAACATAATCATTTAGCCCAGGTGGCTTAGCTGCTTCCAAAGTTATTTGCCACCACAGCTCCCTATACTCCACTTGTTCTTCCCAAGGGCCTCCTCTTATATCTTTCTTGATTTGTTCTAATACAAAAAATAAAAATCTGAAACCTTCACATTCTCTAGTATGTTTATATAATGCATTACTATCTTTAGCTCTAGTAATCTCATACATATGTTCATATATTCTTCTTCTTAAAGTCCTTTCAGTTTTCCCCACATAGAATGATTCACATTTTTGACATACTGCCAAATATATTAAACCTTTAGTATCACAGTTATAGTATAATTTACTTTTCAACCATTTTCTCTACTTTCTAAATATATTTCACTGCTATTACTAATATATTCACATTGGTTACATCTTCCACATTTATACGTTCCTTGTTTTTTCCTGTTCCCAAAGAGAACTGTACCTTCATGTGAAAATTCTATCCCACTACTTTTGTTTTCTAATATATTCCTAAGGCAGTATGAATTTTTATATACTACTCTCGGGGTAGATTTATTAACTTCTTCAAGGTCAGTAATAGAGCTAAATCTTTCCCATTCCCTTTGAAAAACCTCTCTAACCTTTTGGTCAATACCATTATATTCCAATACTAATGCTTGTTGATAATTATTATAGGTTTCATTATTATCCCCCTCCCCCTGTCTTACTTCCTGATTATCATTTTTTACTCCTTTTATGGGTCTATATTTGTCCTTTCTACCATTTTCTATCTCCTTTCTGATAATTTTAACAAATGCATTAGGATATCCTTTGTCTAAAAACATTTCCTCTAGAAAATTACATTCCTGGAAGAAGTCCCTATCTAAGCTAGTCATGCGGCATCCCCTCACAAATTGTCCCTTTACTATATTCTTTTTACAGTGTAGGGGATGAGCACTGTTGTAATGGAGAAAAGAGTTGCAAAAGGTGGATTTCCTATAAATTTTAGATTCAAAATGCTTTTCCACCTTAAAAATTTCCACATCTAGATATTGAAGAACTTCCTCTGGCGTATTATATGTAAATTTAAGGAATTTGGTGGTATTACTTAAATAATTCATAAACTCTTTAAAAATTTCATAACCACCTGTCCAAAAAATTACAATATCATCCAGGAATCTTCTATATAAAGTCCAATAAATCTTATATTTAGAATTTATAATATATTTCTCCTCCCATTTAGCTAATACCAAATTTGCAAAGGATGGCGCGCAAGCCGCACCCATAGAGACACCTTGAATTTGTTGAAAGTATTCACCATTGAAAATTAAGAAGTTATTTTTAAGGACCATTTCCATACACCCTATACAAGCCACTTTTTCATTATGTGTCAATTTATTATCCTGAAATAACATCTCTTCAAACATAGTCATGCCTGTGTCATATGGTATACAAGAAAATAAGTCCACAATGTCAATAGTGACAAAAATTAAATTATCCATATAAAATTCAGGCTTAATTTCTCTTAATAGATCCCATGAATCTTTCAGGATAACTTCATTATTAACCCATATATGCTTCACCTTTATATCCATAAATTTAGCTAATGGATATGTTTTGAAGCCATCGGCTGAAACTATAGGTCTTAGGGAGGGGTTCTCAATATTTTTATGGATTTTAGGTATGCCAAAAATTATAGGCATCCTAGGCTTTACTACATTCAGATAATTATATATTTTATTATCAATGACACCTTCATATAACATATCTCTGAGAGAAATATCTATTTTATGATAAGCTAGATTCACTTCATTAATTGAAACACAAGCATATTTCACCTCGTCCCTTAAAATTTCATTCATCTTTCCTTCATAAGTAATGTTATCCATAATAACTACCCCCCCCCACCTTTATCAGGTTTCATAATTCTAATTTGTGCATTATTTTTTAACTCATTCATAATCTCATTCTCTTCTTTATTAAGATTATTTTTATATCTATTTTCCTTATACCCATTCCTAACCTCTTTTTCCAAAACTCTTTCAAAATTCCTTATTTGAGGATGTAGTGGGGGTTAAAAATAGTTTTACGTATCAAACCCTGATTGTTATTACTACTATTTTTCATATTATTTTTAGAAAAAAGCATTTCTAAATTTATTTTTCTTAAAAAGAGTTTGATATCCATTATTGTTTTAGTCAAATTTCCTTGTTCATAGGGAATACATTTCAAACCCTTACTAAGAAGAAGAAAATGTCCCTTAGACAGGGAAATATTACTAAAATTATATATAGAAAAATTCTTGTAAGTATTCTTATGTCCATCTACTTCTATTTCTCCAATATTGTTGTATGAATTAGATGGGTGTGGGGTGTATCCAATTAATACCTTCCCCTCCCCCTTCTCCCCCCCCTTCTGAAAATTTCCATGCTGATGTTGTTGTCCATGAACATAATTTTTTTCCCTTTCTAATGGTGGGAATTCGTGATTGTTATCATGTTCATACCAATTGTATGCAATCTCATAATTTTTATATTCTTTGTTTTGTTTTTTGTCATTATATCCATAGAAATCCCGTTTCACATATGGGGGTTTTGGATAGCTCCCTTTATTTTCATAATCTAACATATTCCTCTTTAACTTGTTTATTTTCCTACTCATTAAATCACTACATTTCACATCTATATCACTTCTTACTTTATAATATTTTTCCTTCTTTTCCTTGATCCCAAAAATGAGATCTTCTTTAATGCAAACATCTAACATATCAATTTCTCCCTTTAAACCTTCTTGTTTTCTACCATTTTCTTTAATAATAAGTCTTAAAACATCAAGATCACATTTATTAAAAACTTCTAACAGTTCGTTGTGAAAAACTGAGCCCATTTGTACGTTATTTGGGTATTTCCACACCCTTAGCTCTTTCGGAACTACATTTTTGTTAATACATTCCATTCTTTAAATGGCAAACAGGTCCATCAACATAGGGACGGCTATCCACACAGCCTACCTGAACCTTGCAAAACCATTCAACACAATAACCCACTGGGCCATTATGCATAGGCTCACCAGCATCAATTTGGACACATATCTCACACAATGGATTGATACCTAGATCAGGGATAGCACCCACATGGTCAGGATTGCAGGTGCCATGTCTGACTATACACCAGTTACACATGGCATCCCACACAGCTTGGTCCTGGGATCTCTCTTGTTCAGTATATATTTGTCTTATGTACAGGCTATCACAGGGGGAATATGGCTGAACATGTTTGCACTTGACTGCAAACTGGGTGCCATGATCAACTCTCCAGCTGCCACATGCATACTCAATCAGGGTCTCACAGAGATGGATGACTGGTGCCTGAGCCATGGCCTACAGCTAAATGCCATTAGTTGCATAGTCATCCCCTTTGGGAGTAACAATATGCCCACACATTACCACATAGGTAGTACTCCATTACATATGGTAGGAGTTGTTAGGGGTTTGGGGACATCACTTGTTCGTACTGTCGCCTTTAACATTCACATTGCCAAAGTGGTTGGACACACCTTCTATGTGTGCCACCTTATCCCATATGGTTTCACATCTAGATCGAGTGAGGTCATTGTGCCCCTATACTCATCACATCCATGCTTGGTTACAATGCCACATTTGGGGTGTACCTTACCTGACATCTGCAGCAACTGTACTGGGCATAGACGGTCCTCACCAAGCAGATCTAGGGACTCACACAGATGCCCTGCATAATACAGATGCAGTAACTCCAGCTGTACTCAGTCACTTACCACCTGCTCAGATATGATGTGTGCCTGTTGTTTACAGCTATACCCAAACCAGAATTACTGGACATGCTCCACCTCAGGATATCCAACTCCCTTGGAGCCACACACTGCAGGGACCTATACCTCAGCACAGATGTTAATAGGACATTGTGGAGGGACAGATTCTTATCCCAGAAGCTCCACCTTGACGACTGTATGGGTGATTGTATATTTACCCTTGGGATATCTTCTGTGTCCCTGTTAGACAGGGGCACACTAGCATAAATGTACATGGGCTATCTTGTGTGACCTACTATTCACACACACAATGTAGTAATCTGACAGGGTTGCAAATGCCAAACACACTCTGGCTAGGCTTGTACATGCCCTAGGGCTGATAGCCTAGTATCAACCTCTGAACCTATGCTAATGTTCAAGATGCACAATGTTTATTGCTGATACTGTTTGCAGGTCTTTATCATCTTTGCTTTACCAGTTTCCATGAAGAACTTCAGTATCTGCAGAACATATTTGATTATGACAGGGTTCCACTATATTATAGATGTGTCTGTTGTCATACAACTGTGTGCACAGGGCGGATTGCTGTATAGTGACAGGTTCTTGGGTTAACACATGCAACTGCCAGATATGCGTGGCCCACTGCTGTACTCTAGTGTGTGAGCATGCCCAGTTCTGACATTCCATGTTTTGTTGCCTGACATTTGTCTCATTTATTCAAGTGTGTGAGCATGCCCAGTGTGACCCTTCAGTATGTTGCTATCTGAGGTCCACTACATTTGCTGATGTGTGCGAACATGACCAATATTAACATTTATACCATGTGTGTTGGAAGTCAGGTTCTGTTCTCACTGCAGGACTCACCTTTGTGTCATAACTCAACAAGGATTATGCTGTGCCTGCAGGGTTTCCATGGAATACTTTGCATAGACTTATCAACATTTTGTCATACAGGTGGACCACCGCAATAGTGTCATGGTTTTGTGGTTCAGTACTTTGGCTACAGTGCACAGTATTTTGGGTTTGAGGCCCATCACTGCTTTATATTTTCATACTGAGCAGACCAGACTGCTTAAGGGCCTGTTAAGCAAATAAGAGCATGTTGGTTTTTGTTCAGCTATGCCCTACTTAGACCAGGCTTGTCCAACATTGCTTAATATTCACCATCATTGCTGGACGTTGCCCAATATTACTGAACATTGACCACAGTTGTGCTAGTTGGTGTGTACGATTTTGTTTGCATATAGTACATGGTGGTAATTGCTGTTTAGAACTGCTTTATATTGCTTAACACATGGCATTCATGCCTTAGGTGGTGCTGCAGGGCTGCCTATGTTGGATGCACATACTACACTCCCTGCACATGTTTGGAAGCAGGTAGTGTCAACTTAGGCATCCCTTTTACTTTATGTGCGAGTCGGACAGGGATATCATTTCCAGAGTTCCTACTGAGCCAGTGTATGTGCTATGCATTGCCTCTTTGCCAAGGCCAAAGCATACTGGGCACGCCTCCTTCTGCCTACTGGGGCAGGCTCAGGTTGTTCCTCCTCCGAGTCACGCTCTGCCTGTGATGGCGTTGGTAATGGTGGGGGGCTGTTTGGCCCAGGCCTATGCTGGTCCTGCTGCAGCTGTTTTCACAGGATCATATTATGTAGCATAGCACATACCATGACAATTTGGGTACATGTAGGTGGTGAGTACTGCAAGGCTCCACCAGATGTGTCCAGGCACCGTAACCGTGACTTGAGCAGCCCAAACACACGTTCTGTTACATTATGTATTTGTGCGTGTGCCTCATTATGGCGTTCCTGTTCAGGTGTGTGTGTGTTTCTGATGGGTGTCATCAGCCACGGCTCCAGTGCATAGCCAGCATCCCCCACTAGGTGACCATGTGGGATGTCCCCATTGGCAAATGTCTGGTACAGCTGCATCAGATGCCAGATATGGGAATCATGGTAGCTTCCAGGGCAGCCGTCACACACATTCAGTATTATGCCCTGGACATCACACATGACCTGGCAGTTGGTGGAGGGGAAGCCCTTTTGGTTGAAGGAGACCCTACCCCGCTCACCCGATGGTGCTTTGATGCATATGTGCATGCAGTCTATTGCACCCACTACCTCAGGGTATTCCGCTATTTGCTGGAAGTGATGCATATTTCTGGCCAATACCTCACGGGAATTGGAGAAATATACATGATCACCGAAATGTGCTGACATGGCATCCAGGAACTGGTGTAGTACCCTGGATGCTGATGCCTGTGATATTCCCATCATATCACCAGTTGGTCTCTGGAAGGTACCTGTTGCTAATATTCTTAGGCCAACACATACCTTGGTTTCCACTGTGATGGGTTCCCCTCTGTTGGTTCTGTGTGTGAGGTGTGGCCTGCACAGCTCAACAATTTGCTGCAGGAGGTCTCTGTCCACTCTATAGCGCTCCACTATCTCCAGCTCATGTAGCCCCTGGTAGGTTACCCTGGGCCTATACACTCTTCTCCGTCTCCTCACTGTGGGTTGTCCAGCAGCATTTCCATTGTCACCACCCTCAGCATGTTGCATATGTCACCTTATAACAGCAATGGCAGCCCCTAACATTTCTTTGTCTCAGTAAAGCTTTTTCAGTTTTCACTTCTATTAGCTTACTGCTGTGTCTGTTGTGAGAAACATAATGGACTGTTGTTTGCAGAGTTTTAAGTGCTAGGTTGGGCTGGGCTAGTGTACTGTCTGTGTAATTGCCTGATTCTGATTGTTTTCACCTGCTAGCTCTGCTAGTACTCCCTGATAGCTTCCTACTATTTGTTGTGCTTCCTTTTTCCTTTCTGTTTCCTCAGGGGGGGAGCGCCGCACACACAAATGCAAACACGCGCACAGCTGCTAACACGCATGCACACAAGCTTACATGGACTAAAACTTGCTTATTCGGGTTAAAACATGCGCACACCAGTGCAAACGCTCTTACAACTCTTTAAACAGCCTTATACATGCTTACTCCAGCTTAAACGCGTGCACTCACGCTTACATGCACGCACTCTGTCTTACTCAGGTTTACAGGTGCGCACATGCGCGCATGCACACTCAGCAAGAAACTTTGGTGTTGTCCACGGTATACACCTTCCATTTCTTGGCTTTCCCTAGCCTACCTGTTGACACACCTCTTTCCATGATGTCTAAATGACAGCAGACAGATGCCACTCTGCTCCAATGAGCTTCACTTCTTTCATATATACCTCCTCATGATGTCACCTATCTTCTACTCTGTTACTCCCCATATCTTACTTCTACACTCCACTGACTGTGCTCATTTGCTATGTAAACTAGCGATTCACTATCCTAACACTCATTTACAAAGGATTGCCTACTAATGCTTGGTTACATGTCTTAGACTGAGCTTCCCCCCTTAGCAACCTCTACTCAGTGGCCATCTTGTCTTCAGCCTGCCATTCCCTTGCATTGTACATTACTACTTTCAATAAAATCCACATTTGTGGGTTTTAATTTGTAGTATTCTGGATTTTAGAGCACAGCGCATTTGCGTGGCGCTGTGCTACGCTTAAACATCGGAAATCGTCGAAAAAAAAATTATTTTTATTTTAATTTTGCATCAGGGAACATTTCCAGTGGCCATATATTTGGCCATTGGCATGCTTCCTGCACTGGATGCAACCTTTATTTGGAGCTGTCACGGCTCCGTTTTGCTATTTGCAGAATGGTACTCAGTTGTCAACCGAGTACATTTCTGCAAATAACACTGCTCTTACTCGGACAGGTTCAGGTTTTCTGAATCTCAAATCAACCTCATTTGCATGCCTTTTGCCTGCAATTGAGGTGATTTGCATGTCCCAGCCCTGTCTGTGTAAGAGCCATTTTAGGAGCTCTCTTACACACCCCTACAGGCTGTTCCTGGATCGCTCGTCAGACATGATGGCTGCATGGAGTCTTACTCTACTCTTAGACTCCATGCAAGCCATCGTGAATCCGTCCCAAAGAGTTAGAAAAGGAGATTTATTTAAATGAGTTAAATAAAGTATTAGGACAAGTGAATATAGATTTGGCTGTGGGACAAGATGGAATCAAGTACGAAATGTATAAAAATTTAAGGGACTGGCAAAAAAAAAAACTTTTTTAAAGATTTGGAATGAATGGTGAAAAGACAGTTTTATGTATAAAGAATTATGCAGTAGAATACCTAAATTCATATAGATGAAGAAAGATAGAAGATAATTAAAAATTTGAGAACGATAATATTGAGTAACACTGACTATAAGATCTTTATGAAAATAATACAAAAAAGATTTGAAACTAAAATTGAAAGTATTATGGAGGACAGTATATATAGTTTAAAGTGGAAGGGTTGTCAAGAATTATTAATGATAGAGAAATTGCGGATGATATTATGAATAGAAAAGAAGAAGTGGAAATCATGATAGGAGACCTTAATAAGGCATTTGATATGATTGGGCATTAAATCTTATGGGTAATAATGAAAGAATATAATATAAATGAGATAGTTAGGAAATTATGTATTTCAGTATATAACAATAATAAAGTAAAAATACTTGTAAATGGCTGGCTAAGCCAAAGGCATATGAAGAGTGGCGTAATACAGGACTGTACAATGAGTGGGATACTCTTTACATTAGTTAGTAATGTGATAATAAGTGAAATAAATCACAAAATGAAAGAGGTGGGGTACATAACACCTGAAGGGTTAAGAATTCCAGTTATGTAAACATATGCAGATGACATTATAATAACTGTAAAAAAATTGGATAAAAGAAGTAATAATTTGCACAAATGAGTGTCTAGAAATTATAGGAATGACTTTAATTAAAGAGAAAATTAAAGGTTTAAGTGATGTAGTAAAGATGGGGGTATATATTTAACAATATATGCAATTTCTACATTAGGTATAACATTTGGGGATAAAAATATAAGTAGAACTGTAGCCTCCACAGCAAAACATAATGTCAAATTGTCCTCTGCTGTGAACATAATGACAATTCAAAGGACACACCTGCACAGCTAAGACAGCACCTCTGATTAACTGGTACTCTGTGACCCTGCCTTTACCGGTGGTCACACTTCACAAGGTCCCACTCTCGGCCCCATGTGCCCTCCACCGCCCCCACTGGAAGCCATGGACCTTATGAGCAAAATGGAGGCATAATCCTGGACAGGATGGATATGGGACATGGGAAAAAAAGACTTTGGAAAATTAGCAACTTTTGGATCAGAGCTTTTTGGCTTTGTCAAGGACAGATCATGCTTTTTAAACTTGGTTGACTTTTAATCCCTTGAAAACCATCATTGGAAAGGTACCTTGCATACAATGCCCGATAAATCACGATCTAGCACTCACACACTGGCTTAAAAACTAACCAAAACTCAATAACTTGCTCATCGGATGGCCCCACACATGACACTCACAGAGTGCTGAGGCACCACAGGGTCAGGTCAGGGTGTTGGTGTGTCGTCAGACTCAAAGCACTCCACAAGTCCCAAGGTGGGCTCAGTCTCTAGGGTTCTTTTCAGAAAAGTCTACTCAAGAGTACAAGCAAATAAAACTGTATGCAGAAGACAAGTTTGACACACACATCACAGGTATTCCATAGAAACAAATCTGACATCACACAGATATCCTTCAGAAAGGTCTCATGAAACGATAACACGGCATACACCACGCCCTAAGTTTAAATGCAAAAAGCATAAAAATACCCTTCTCTGGAAAACAAGGTTAAGAAGTTATCAGGGACCTGAGCAACCAAGTTGTGAGCAATCTGGGACAAGGGAGGACCCCACCCAGGTTGATAGTAGTCTGTCATTCGACACCTATGTAGCTGAAGTACAGGTAAGAACCTTCACATATTATACCTCATCACATCTAGATCATCTAGACCAAGGAGGTCCCTTTGCTCATCCTCATCCTCATCAGACCAATGATTGATGCCAATGCCTGATGAATGTATCTGGTATCTGACGACAGCAGCAGCTGGAGGAGTCAGAGGTCACCAAGTAAAGGGTCTCAAAATAAAAGGGTCTCAAAAAATACTGCCTGAACTCCCCAACTGAAAGAACAGCTCTATTTAGACATGTGAGGTGACAGAGGTGACCTTTGCCATACATAATATATAGATGATCAAAAGAATGATGATCATCAATCTAGATCAAAAATCTAGATCCATCAGAGCCACAAGGCTCGAGACTTACTACGGCCTACGGCTATTAATGGGATAGATAGAGGGATAGATTCATCACCCCAAAGACTCCCTATGCCAGTACACATGAGGCAGAGCAGCCGCTGGCCTGGCTCAAGAAATCTTGACCAAAGGAATCTTGACCAATGATATACCCAGGGATTACCTCCAGTGACCTCAGTGTCACAGAGGCACAGCAAACAGCAAAAATATGTTATAGTTCCCCCATACCTAAAGGGGCCGTAAAGCCAAAAGCGGCTGGGCTGGCTTGTAAATGCCCTCGGGCAGATAGCCTAGTATGAACCTATGAACCTATGAACCTATTTCAATGGGAAAACAATAGAAGAAATAAAAAAAACTGTCTTTTCTGGAAACATAAATTATCATTCAGAAAAAGGTGTATTTGATAAATTCAGTACTGATGGGAAAAATAGCATAATTAGGAAGTGTATTTATGTTGCAACAGTATCCAAAAAGGAATTATTTCAGATATATGTATTTTTTCATTTATATAGGGATCTATATTACACCTAGTAAAAAGAGGAGTTTTGTATGTAAATAAAGACGAAGGAGGTAGAGGCTTAATTTACCCAGTGGTACATGTTGCTTCATTAAATTTGTATAAAGTATTAAAGTGGATAAATGACAAAGATGAGAGATTAGTAGTAAAACTGTATAAATATAAGTATGACACATTTTAGGGTACTGTAAGAAAGAACAAAGGAGAATAAGAATATATAAATGAAGTAAAATGTTACCAGGAAAACATATTTTTGTGGAAAATAAAAATTGTTGATATAGAAAAAGATAGAAAAGTATGGTATAGGAATGTAATGATAAAACATTACTGTATCAAACCATGGGAAAATCTAAAAAATGAAAGCTATAAAAATAAGAAACACATGTGTACTTAGAAAGTAGAATGTCAAGAATTTTTGTGGAGACTGCTAATAGATAAATTGCCAGTAAAAGGAAATATGCCATATAAAAAGAAAAGAGAGATAGAATATGTTTACATTGTCAACAAGAATAAACTACAGAACATGTGTTTTCGAAATGTAAAAGAGTAAAAACGTTATGGGAAAAACTATGTAAAGAAGCTTTTTTTAAAATATAAAATAAATGGAAAATATAAACATGGATATGATTAAAAGTAGATATTATAGGAAGAGAAGTAAAGAATATGTCAAAAGAATAGATAAAAAGTTATGTTATGCTATGCTATGTTATGTTATGTTATGCTATGTTATGTTATGTTATGTTATGTTATGTTATGTTGAAAAAAGAATAAATTAAATTATGTTTATGGTAAATGGATTTTAGCAATGATATTAAGTAAAATCAGATGGTGGTTATGGAAAAAGGAGTGGGGATCTAATAGGGATGAACATTTAGTATGATTGTTAAGGAAATTATGAATATGTGTAAACAGATTTGTAAATTTGTTGTGAATATGTAAATATGTTGTAAATAAGAGTTCTTTCTGAATGTAAATAAAGGGCTCTACTTTTTCAATAGGTGCTGTGGGATATTTTACATCCACTTGAGCTATCGTCATGTCAAGCAGATGAGGGTTCTGTTTAACATCTCATCCAGAAAATGACACAATTAGGAGTGCAGCACTACTCTTATGCTACACCAGAGTGTCAGCAATTGATCTACTTCATGTAGGTATAAAACCCACAGCCTTCTGCACAAAAGGTGACTGTGCTACTTGTTGCACCACTGACATTAGAGGTGACTTTCCCACCCCAGTTATGCTTATATTCCCCTCAAAAAACACAGAAGTCTTTTTTGTTTTGTTCCACCATGTGTGATGCCTCAGAATGCTAGCACAGTGTTGCATTTGTAAATGAGAACTTGTAAAAAAAAATGAAAAAGGATCGATTAGCTGACATTTCCTGACTTATACAATAAACCAAATGCTTGAGAACTCTGATTCCACGGACTCCTGAGACGCCAATGAACCACCAACAAAAACCAAACCACTGGCAGTTTGGCTATACAAATACTGTATAAATGCACGCCACCCAGCCGGTTAGCTTTAAAATCTTCTTTTTAATACTCCTGGTTAAGTGCTTTCACCCGCAAAAATGTGGTCGTCATCAGAACAACTCAATACAGAAACTGTTGCAGTTTAAATACTGCATTTAGTGCCAATTCAAGATGTATTTAAAGTGACAAGTGTGCCCAACAATTCCATACATAAAATAAAATAATATAATTCATATAATTCATTCAAACATCAGTTCAACTGCATGTGTGCAATTCATTATTCAAATCGAACATCTTCTGTAGTCATCAAAGGTGTAAAAATATAAAAATGGGAAAATGAGAAAAAAAAGTGTGTACAAACATTTGATGCTGGTAGAAGTAACTACCATCACTACATTCATATGATTGCTAACTTGTGTATTATATAAACATTCTAATTAATCTCACAAATGAACTTTACCCCCTACAATATTCAACAAACATTAAAATTACTATATAAAACAACAACTATAAAGATGATCTTCCTGTGGCTATGTGTAAAAAGTGATTGTACAACATCATCTGTCCATTGGACTCGCCAAGTAGTCATTGGCGAAACCCTGTTTATGTTCATTAATGGATGATGCAGTACCTACTTGACAGATAGTAATGGTTTAATGGTTATATAATCATTAAGCCCCAGTGGGGTCGAGGCATCAGTAAATAACTGCCACCATAATTCTTTGTAAGTCAAGGTGGCCTTAATATTACCCCCTCTGGGGTCAGAAACAATATTTTCCAAAATGGCAAACTTGAAACAATGCCCTTCCCCATACTTTTCTATGTGTCTATATAGGGCATTGTTTACATCCTTTCTCTTGATACTATATTGGTGTGCATAAATATGTTTTTTGAAATTTCTTTCAGTTTTCCCTATATAGTATCCTGGGCATGTCCAACATTTTGCCAAGTATATAACAAATTTGGAATTACAATTCCCTTGTTTAAATCTTATCCTAGTCCTGTTAACATTATTTTAAATTATCCCTTCTTCTTCATTTATTGCCTGACATTGACTACAACTACCACATTTTTAGTGTGCTTCATAGCATTGTCAATAGTTTAATATTATCCCTCTTTCCAAATACATCTTAACATTACAGCCCATTTTGTACACAAATGAGGGCTTAGGACCCAATGTTTTTGCTATGTCTTGGTCAGCCATCATGACATTCCAATTGCTAATCAGAATATTCTTAATTGTATTTGTATGTGGACCATACTCCAATACACAAGCTCTATTGTAATTCCCATTTGTTCCTGTGTGATTGGAACCATCCCGTTCCATCATGTTAAAAGTCCTTTCCTTACCATTAAAACCTAGTAGTGGGGTGTATTTGTGTCCCCATTCCTTAATAACATAATTCCTCACGTCCTTCATCATATTCATATTGTAACCCCTTTCTTTAAACAGTTCAGTGATGAAATCCATTTCTTCTACCATCTCTGTGTATTCCGAGGTCATTCTTATACCTCTAATACACTATTGTTTGTATATATTATATAACAATTTCCTGGGGTGGTTACTGATATATTCCAAATATCCATTAGTGAATGTGCTTTTTCTGTATATTCGGGACTTAAAACATTTGTCTCCATTGGATATATATACGTGTTTAAATAGGCTATACCTTCATTACTGCTAGATGAAGTAAATTTGAGAAATTCACTACTTTGGTTTAAATAATCCAAAACGTTGTTCAGAATTGTCTAACTACCATCCCAGAAGATGTATATGTCATCTAAAAATGGGAATAATATCTGATATGTTTGTAATTATCACTTTTAAACACAACTGTCTCTTCCCAATCTAGCATGACCAGATTAGCATATATAGGGGCACATGCTGCCCCCATAGCTACTCCCTTAATTTGTCTGAAATCTTCACCCTCATATAGTATATAATTGTGATCTAAAACTAGGGACATCAATTCAAAAATCAAGCAGACTCTATCCCATTCTAGATCAGTGTATTTTCTGATATTGTTAGTGAAGGCTTCCATACCTTCCTCCTTGGGGATGCACGAAAATAAGTCTATGACATCAGTGGTAATGTATATTAAACCTTCTTTCCATATATCAATTGGAAAGTTCTTTAGAAACTCCCACGAGTCCTTAACCATGTTTGGAATCTTTTCGTACATATGTATTTACACATAGCCACAGGAAGATCGTCTTTATAGTTGTTGTTTTATATAGTAATTTTAATGTTTGTTGAATATTGTAGGGGGTAAAGTTTGTTTGTGAGATTAATTAGAATGTTTATATAATACACAAGTTAGCAATCATACGAATGTAGTGATGGTAGCTATTTCTATCAGCAGCAAATGTTTGTACACTTTTTTTTCTCATTTTTATTCCCATTTTTATATTTTTATATTTTTACACCTTTGATGACTACAGAGGATGTTTGATTTGAATAATGAACTGCACACATGCAGTTGAACTGATGTTTGAATGAATTGTATGAATTATATTATTTTATTTTATGTATGGAATTGTTGGGCACACTTGTCATTTTAAATACATCTTGAATTGGCACTAAATGCAGTATTTAAACTGCAACATTTTCTGTATTGAGTTGTTCTGATGAAGCCCACATTTTTGTGGGTGAAAGCGCTTAACCAGGAGTATTAAAAAGAAGATTTTAAAGCTAACCGGGTGGTTGGTGTGCATTTATACAGTAGTTGTATAGCCAAACTGCCAGTGGTTTGGTTTTTGTTGGTGGTTCATTGGCGTGTCAGGAGTCCATGGAATCAGCTTTCTCAAGCATTTGTTTTTTTGTTTTCAGTTGACAGAACACCTTTTCAGTTCATGACTTATACAATACATATACTTGCTACGTGATCACAAAATGACAGTTTAGTGATTCATTTTTCTACAACTTTTCATTTACAGATGTCATCTTTTAAAAAAACTGTTCTGTGGTTTGCCACTAACTGAAATGTACTCTGCAAAGTCTTCAAACAGCTACTATGTGATCATGTAATTGTGAATCTGCAATAATTGTGGGTTCCACATTTTTTTCTGTAAGTGTGCATTTGTGAGCATGTGTGTGCATGTGTGTGTGTCTTGTATGCTGGGTGTGTGTGTATGTGTTTGTTTGTATGTGGGAGGGTTAGTGTAAGAGATGTGGCAAAGGGAATCTTCACGTCTTAAAATGATTAAGAAAAATCATAGGTAGACTATATACATAATGAAGAGTAAAGCAAATAATTTCTAGTGTCTGACAGAGCAGCATACTACACCAACTAGTATACCTCACATCTTTCCCATTTTTGCAGAACATCCATATGCCTGCCCTGCCCTTCATCAAATGGTTTGTTTTTCTGGTAAATTATCTAGAATTAATGCCAGATATTAGAGTTTCATATTTCTCATTGCTCAGAAAATGCAAGATAATAAAAACAAAATCTGCTGTTATTTTAATGTTGTAAGTAAAGCAGAGTAATATTTAAGATGTAGCCATGATTCTGAGTAGTTGTGCCTTATTATTTTGGTTTTTGTCTATAATTATTGAGCAAAGAAGTTGACAGCCGAACCATCTGGTGCAAAGGACAGTGCTCTCTGAGCAATGGCTCTCAAAGGATTTTGATGATCTTCAGTTATTTTCAAAGTAAAAAATCTGCCTGAAACAGAAAGTTGACTTTGTATGTTTATAAGAAGCCAATGCAATTAAATTCTGGAAACTAACAAAAGAAAATGTCAAGCTTAAAATAAAGGATTGGTGCAAATATATTATGGATAAACATTATTTCATTCTTAACTGGGAAATCTGGATAAACTATTAAGAGGAAATAAAGAACAGAAGATCAAATTCTGGGCAGCACAGTGGTGCATTCATTAATATTGTTACCTCATGGCAAGGGATTCTCATATTCAATTTTTGGCTGAGATGTCTTCTGTGTGGAGTCTACCTGCCCTCCCTGCATTGGTGTGGCTTTCATCCGGGTGATCTGGTTTCCTCCCACATTCCAAAGACATATGTCTGGAGTGTTTTTCCCTGGGCCTCTGCTGAAAATGGGCTCTGTCCCAGTCAGGCTTTACAAGTAAACAGATGTTAAATAAATAAGTAAATAATTTGATTTTAAAAAGCCTGGCTTGTGAGATTTTGTATGGTAGAGGAAAGTGTTTGTCAGGTAGAATTATGTGCTGGAGAGGAGATGTAGAAAGATCAAAGTGTTTGGATGAGGAATATCTGAGATATTTTGGATACAGTGATTTAGAAGCTTAATTCATTAACAATTAGTTGGGAAGAATTTCACGCCTACTGACTCCTGCATATTTCTTGGCTCAACAGCTTTCTCCTGAGCTAAATTTCTGAGAATGTGTATTTATTTATTTATTTATTTAGCTATTTATTTATTTATTTATTTATTTATTTATTTATTTATGTATTGACATTTGTTAACTGGGTTAGCCCAGCTGGGCAAGAAACCCATTTTCAGTGGAGACCCAAGGAAAAAAACTCCAAGTTACAGGCAGTTAATAATACATAAAAAATCACAGGCCAAGATACATAAATAGGTAAGGTACATCAGATCAGGAGATATATACATAATAGTAATTTTTTTTCAGTTAGGGTATATACAGCAATACAGCTTTCAAAGCCATATATACAATTAATGAAGTGGTGGAGATGTATGTGTTAAGGATATAGTGTTTTAGGAAAACTACATGTGTAAGGAGTGAGAGCTGAACTGCATGTGTAAAATGGGAAGGTGTTGGAGGAGGAGGAGTAAGATTCCAAAGGAAAGGACGGTTAATGGAGGGAAAGTAAGATAAAGTGTGGGAGTGTAGTGGAGTTAGGGTCATGACAGGTGTGCAAGTCTTGGTGTTTAGAAGGTGGATTCTCAGTTCTTTTTTAAAATAAAACCACAACAGGCACCCAAAGAGGCAGAAGGTAATAATAAAACACAAGCCTGTAGGTGTAAGCAACAGCAGGTTTACTCACATAAACGCCACACAATACAAAGCGTTTTCATCCACCAGACTTCCTCAGATGTAAAATGAAAGAATGAAGGCTGTGCCTGCTTATATACCCCTCCCAATCTAATTAGTAGTTAAAACAATTGTTTAATTGACACCAATTAAATCCTGTAACTAAAATATTCGTGACAACCTACCAACTTGCCACAAATACAGATGAAAGTAGATAAAAACATGCACATTTTTTTTTTTTTTTTTTTTAAAGAACTTTAAAATAAATATATAAATACTAAAACCATCACAATGTGTTGGACAGATAAATAAACTTGAATCAAAAACCAACAAAAGGAACTTGCAAAACAATATATATACTTATTTTATAGTTTTGCAGCTCTCATTTTTAAAACGGGGGCAATGGATATGTATTCATTCAGCCCTGGGAATCTATTGGCTTCCAATAACAACTGCCAAAATATTTCTCTCACCTCTATACTATTTTCCCACGGGCCCCCCCCCTCACATCACATTGCACCTTCTCTACAACAAAGAAGCCCCATTTTGCTTGGGGACATGACAGTGTATGTTTAAATAAGGCATTTTTAATATCTTTGACTCTAATAGCATATAAATGCTCATAAATCCTCCTTTTTGTTTATGAGTAGTTTTTCCAATGTAAAATGCACCACAGGTTGTACATAGGGCTAAATAAATCAAGCCTTCACTATTACAGTTGGAAAAACTACTACTCTGAATCTGATGGTCTCTTGACAGAATGTATACAGAATCCTGTCTAAGTATGTATGGACATTGGGCACATGCCCCACATTTGTAGGTTCCCAATTTCTTACATGAAACAATAGAACCATTATGCTCCAGCAAATCCTTGAGGTTCCTGCCTTTTTTATATGTAAATCCTAAGGTGTTGGTAAACAAAATGTACAACTCTGAATAACACCTAAACCTGCTCCAGTGTTGAGTAATAATGTTTTTAACCCTAGAGGTATTCTGATTATAAAACATCACATAGTTACTCCCAAGGTTTCTTGATTTCATCCCTGGTAATGTCACCCCTGGTTGTTGTGTGGTACCCTGCACATTTATTGGTACTATCACACTTGTATCTCCTGTTCCCAAAATAGGGGCAAACCTATCCTTTCTCCTATTCTTTACTTCCTCCAAAACCTCATCAATTAAATAGTTAGGATACTTCCTAGATATAAACATTTATTTGACTCTCTGACTTTCGTCTTCGAAGTCAGTGTCCAAAGAGGTCATCCTACAACTACGGACAAATTGTCCCTTGATAATACTTCTCTTCTGTTTAAACGGATGGGAACTAGTGAAATATAGGTACGAGTTAGAAAAGGTTTCCTTTCTAAATACATTAGATGTAAACTGCTACCCTAGGACATCTTTTTTAATAGTGACGTCCAGAAAGTTCATATAGTCATGTGTAATATGGGAAGTAAATTTCAAAAAAATTAGTGGTATGGTTTAGATAGTCTATGAATTCTGTTAACTTTTCCATACTACCTTTCCAAAAAATGCAAATATCATCCAGGTAACATTTGTAATATACCCAATATTGTGCATATTCAGACTGGAACAGAAACTTCTCTTCCCAAACCATGAGCACAATGTTGGCATAAGTGGGGGCACAACTTGCCCCCATGGCCACTCCCTGGATCTGTTTAAACAACTCACCCTCAAAAAATATAAAGTTGTGTTTCAATATCAAATCCATCAACTCTATTGTGGTCAAGTTTTCCATGTTGTTGAATGGCATCCTGGAACCATTCTGACCCTGCAGAGTGTGGAATCACATTAAATAAATCCTGAATATCAAGGGTTACAAATATTAAGGAATCTGAATACATGTTGCCATTAATGCTTCTCAAAAATTCCCAGGAGTCCTTAAGTATACCATTGGCCCTAACCCAAATATCTTTTAATTTTATATCCAAATATTTGGCCAACAGATGGGTTTTAGAGCCATTGGCTGCCACAATGGGTCTCAGGGGTGGATCCTCCACACTTTTATGTACCTTAGGTATCCCGAAAATAGCAGGGATATGGGGTCTGTCCACACTGAGATACTTAAAAGTGTCCTGGTTTATAAAATTGTCATTCAGCATGTCCTGTAAAACCAAATCAATCTTACGGTATGCTAAGTTAATCTCATTCTTGGATACCCTAACATACCTGTTGGTATCATTAAGCATATCCATCATCTTACTGGAATACAAAATACTGTGCATGAAGACCACCCCTCCACCTTTGTCGGGTTGCATCACCCTCAAGTTTCTATTTTCTTGAATGGATTTGAGAAGTACCTTTTCTTCTCTAGTCATGTTAAATTTACCATGCCATCCACCCCTATAAACATTCCTGATTTCTTCTTCGACCTCCCTTTCAAAATTTTTTAGCTGGGGGTGTATAGGGGGATTATAGGTACTAGGTCTTCTAATACCACTATTAGTACCACCATCCTGTTGCCCCTGAAACATAATATCTAAATTCTTTTTCCGTAGAAAAATCCTCAAGTCTATTAAGCTGTCCACTAAATTACCCCCATGTAGAGGGGATGAATTTAAAACCTTTTGAAGATAAAAGAAAATGTTTCCTGTCAATCTCCTTACTGCTGTAATTGTAAATTTTAAAGTCATGTAGGGTGTGACATGGTCCATCCACAGTAATATTTCCTGTACTCCATTGGTCCAACATGATGGCTAGTCCCCCTTCCTGGCTACCACTCTTATTTATCTTGTGCAGTTTGGGGGACCCCTGTAAAAATACCGCACAGGGGATTTGTGCCTTAACCTATTTGATCTCCTAAGTTCAGGGAATTCAGTATTGTTTAAATCCTGATGCTCCCCCATCCCTGAATCACTGTAGATTACTCTATGGTCCATAGAGTCCCAGGCATTGTGTCCCCCTGGTGGAAAAGAAGAGGAATAAGTACTGTGTTGTGGTCCAGATTTATCAAAAAAATTATTTTTTCGACCAAATTTGTCATTCTTAGGGTACGGGTATGCTTTTTTCTGTCTGTAATCCCTCAAATCCCTATCTATTTTGCCACACTTCCTTTTAAAAATAACATGACATTTTTCTTCCACCTGTTGCTTAATAATAAAATATTTTCTCTTCTCATTTCCAACAGAAAACATAAGATCATTGGTCACTACTTCATTAATGTATTCTATCTCCTGATATACTTGCCCCATAATCCTTTCATTTTCTTTAATCAGGGCTTTCATGACTTCAAAACCACCACGGTCAAAAATACTCAACAATTCTTCGTGAAAGGGGGAGCCTTCCACTACATTGTTCAAAAACTTATAAAAACGCAATCCTTTGGGTACTATACCCCTTTTAGTACAGTCATGCAAGTAACAATTGTCAATACCCAGAGTTTTATGTTTGTAAATTAAATCAGTGAGTTTTTTAATATTGGCTCTATAAGACACTTCACTGTCCTTCTCAACATCCCGGTCATTAAATATAAAGTTATTATCAGTACCTTGGTGACTGGAAAAAGACTTGTAACTAACAAGCCATGAAGCCAAAGAGGAGGAGTCCATCCACTCTTGCACTCCATTGTCACCATTAGCCATACTATCAGTCATTTCCACAGGAGCATGTCCCTGAACACCACATTCCCCTAAAAGGGAGGACTGTCCATTCGGACCTTGGTTCTGGGAATTCAATGCCAAATGATTGCAACAAAATTTAGTTGCAGCTCCCTTCTGTAATGCAGCCTCACCTCTAGTGCCCCTCGACGGCAAACCAGAAGAAGTTGCAGTTACTTCCTCTACAGGCACATCAGCCTGTCTGCGATCCAAATCGGCTTCCTGATTGCATGCAGGAGTGGAAATGCAATCCTTCCTGTGGGTAGGCCTCATAGGGTTGATATCAAAAGAATTGTCTTTCCCTCGCTGAGAGTTACCAGTCATAAGCAAAATCAATTGGGTAAGCTGCCCCCCCACATGAGACAGGCGCAAATCCAGGTCAGTACCTTGAACTGCTTCCCCATCCTGGAAGCTAGCCTCTGCCTCAGATACCTCCATGTAACAAGTAATCCAAAAACTCCAAGGAAAGGGTGCCACAGAACCAGGAACCAATAAAACCACAACAGGCACCCAAAGAGGCAGAAGGGAATAATAAAACACGAGCCTGTAGGTGTAAGCAGCAGCAGGTTTAATCACATAAACGCCACACAATACAAAGAGTTTTCATCCACCAGACTTCCTCAGATGTAAAATGAAAGAATGAAGGCTGTGCCTGCTTATATACCCCTCCCAATCTAATTAGTAGTTAAAACAATTGTTTAATTGACACCAATTAAATCCTGTAACTAAAATATTCGTGACAACCTACCAACTTGCCACAAATACAGATGAAAGTAGATAAAAACATGCACATTTTTTTTTTTTTAAAGAACTTAAAAATAAATATATAAATACTAAAACCATCACAATGTGTTGGACAGATAAATAAACTTGAATCAAAAACCAACAAAAGGAACTTGCAAAACAATATATATACTTATTTTATAGTTTTGCAGCTCTCATTTTTAAAATGGGGGCAATGGATATGTATTCATTCAGCCCTGGGAATCTATTGGCTTCCAATAACAACTGCCAAAATATTTCTCTCACCTCTATCCTATTTTCCCACGGGCCCCCCCCTCACATCACATTGCATCTTCTCTACAACAAAGAAGCCCCATTTTGCTTGGGGACATGTCAGTGTATGTTTAAACAAGGTATTTTTTAATATCTTCGACTCTAATAGCATATAAATGCTCATAAATCCTCCTTTTGAGTTTACGAGTAGTTTTTCCAATGTAAAATGCACCACAGGTTTTACATAGGGCTAAATAAATCAAGCCTTCACTATTACAGTTGGAAAAACTACTACTCTGAATCTGATGGTCTCTTGACAGGATGTATACAGAATCCTAAGTATATATGGGCATTGGGCACATGCCCCACATTTGTAGGTTCCCAATTTTTTACATGAAACAATAGAACCATTATGCTCCAGCAAATCCTTGAGGTTCCTGCCTTTTTTATATGTAAATCCTAAGGTGTTGGTAAACAAAATGTCCAACTCTGAATAACACCTAAACCTGCTCCAGTGTTGAGTAATAATGTTTTTAACCCTAGAGGTATTCTGATTATAAAATATCACATAGTTACCCCCAAGGTTTCTTAATTTCATCCCTGGTAACGTCACCCCTGGTTGTTGTGTGGTACCCTGCACATTTATTGGTACTATCACACTTGTATCTCCTGTTCTCAAAATAGGGGCAAACCTATCCTTTCTCCCATTCTTTACTTCCTCCAAAACCTCATCAATTAAATAGTTAGGATACTTCCTAGATATAAACATTTCTTTGACTCTCTGACTTTCGTCTTCGAAGTCAGAGTCCAAAAAGGTCATCCTACAACTAAGGACAAATTGTCCCTTGATAATACTTCTCTTCTGTTTAAACAGATGGGAACTAGTGAAATATAGGTACGAGTTAGAAAAGGTTTCCTTTCTATATACATTAGATGTAAACTGCTGCCCTAGGACGTCTTTTTTAATAGTGACGTCCAGAAAGTTCATATAGTCATGTGTAATATGGAAAGTAAATTTCAAAAAATTAGTAGTATGGTTTAGATAGTCTATGAATTCTGTTAACTTTTCCATACTACCTTTCCAAAAAATGCAAATATCATCCAGGTAACGTTTGTAATATACCCAATATTGTGCATATTCAGAATGGAACACAAACTTCTCTTCCCAAACCATGAGCACAATGTTGGCATAAGTAGGGACACAACTTGCCCCCATGGCCACTCCCTGGATCTGTTTAAACAACTCACCCTCAAAAAATATAAAGTTGTGTTTCAATACCAAATCCATCAACTCTGTATAAACCAGAAAAGTATTGTGGTGAAGTTTTCCATGTTGGTGAATGGCATCCTGGAACCATTCAATCCAACCAAGAATAGGAGAAGCACTTCCCTTGGCCGAATCAAAAAAAAAACTTAACATCCAAAATCAAGTGGGGGGCTTAGACCCCCACACCCCCCTACCTAAATATATCAACTCCGAGATCGCTCCAATTGGAGAAATGGGCATACTCCACAGAACAGCCAAGGGAAGTGTTTCCCTGGGTTAAATCGGCCTTTCGACAATTTACGGTTTTGATATTACAAGTTCGAGCTTTACTTATTTAAGTAAAGCTTTGATCTTGTAATATAGAACGATTTACCAACGGTTTTCTTAGGTTGGTAAATATCTAGCAGTTGCTGGTTTGAGATGCAGAGGGTACAAGTGGGAGTATAAGTGGTTACTAGGGTAGAGAGAGGAGGGCAGGAGGATAGTTTGTATAATATGGAGTGTATGACTTGAAATTGTGATAGTAGGAGTTGTTGTGGAAGTTCTAGCCATGAGAGAGAGTTGAGCACAAGGCAATGGTGTGGGTTATAAGAAAAGTTAGTGACAAGTCTTGCTATTTTGTGGTATGTCTGTTAGTGTTTGGCCAGGGTTGTGGACTGAATGTTAGTTAGGACTGGGGTGGCTTAGAGAAGGGAAGGGAGGAGAAGTGCCTGAGCCAAGGAGAGTCTAGAGTTAGAGGTTAAATATTTTCTGTTGCAATAAAGCATGCCCAGTTTTTGGTGTTTTTTTATACTTTGGAAGATTTGTAAGTTAAATTTAAGCTCATCATCTATGATGGCCCCAAGGGCCTTTGTGTGGGAATCTAGTTTTAAGTTGGTGTTATTGGAGGATGTGATGACAAAGGTGGATTTATAGTGAAAGAGAGAATGAGGAAGGAAAAGCAAGAGTTTGTCTTTTTTGGGGGGGGGGGTTAGGATGAGCTGATTATCAGATAGACACTTTTCTATTGATAAAAAGGCTTCTTGGGTAAGAATATGGAGGCCAGAGATATTGGTGGAAGTGAAGATGACAGTAGAGTCATCTGCGTAGTGAATTAGGCAAGATTGTTTTCAGGATGTATGAAGTTCATTAGTGAAGATGTTGAACAGGAGGGGATCCAAGATGTAACCATGGGGTACACTGGAAGTGACTGGAAGGTAGGGGGAACAGGAGGAGAGCCATCAGATAGATTGTTGCTTATGGGAGAGGTAGCTAGAGAACAAGGTTAGGGCAGTAGCAGATAGATTGAGGTTGGTGAGTTTAGATAGAAGAATATGGTGACAGACAGTGTTGAAAGCTTTGGAGAAGTCAAGGAAAAGACAGGATATGCATTGGTTGTTATCATGGGCCTCAGCAACAGTACATGGAAATGATAGCAGGGCAGTAGCTGTGTTGTGGTTAGGCCGGAAGCCATGTTGAGTGGGTGTGAGAAGGTTTTCCTGAGGGAGATTGTTTTAGAACCTGTGTATGAGTACATTTTTTGAGTATTTTTGAGAGATGGGAGAGGATAGCAATTGGTCTGAAGTTAGATGGGTCAGTTGAGTTCCCCCCTTTGTACTTGAGGATAGTGAAGAAGGACTTCCAAATGACTGGCAGTGTTGCTTCCTGAACAGATCTATTGATTAACAGGGATACTGGATATGCTATGGCTTCAGCAGCTAATTTGAGGAAGGTAGGTGGAAGATTGTCAGAGGAGGGGGAACATGGTTTAAGCTTCAGTAGAAGTGATTTAATGTAGGAAGTAGGAACAGGTTGAAAGGTGAAGAGGTTATTGTTAAGAGGGTTGGGAGGGGTAGAGGGGCTGTTTGTGTTGGAGTTAGAGGGTGTAAGCTTTTGGACTATGTCAATGAAGTATCTATTGAGGAGGGTAGCAGTTTCTAGAGGGGTGTTATTTGGGTAATGGGAGGGGTTGGAAGGGCAACCTGGATGGGGAATTTTATTTAGGGTAGTCCAGAATGCACGTGGATTGGATTTGCCATTCATTTGGGGAGAGTTATAGTAGGATTTCTTGTCCTTATTGATACTTTTTTTGATGAGGTTCTGAAGTTCTTTGTAGTTTTGTAACGGGAGGTTTCTTTGGTTTTAGTCCAGGCTTTCCAAGCACTATCTCTTTTATGCATGAGTGATCTTGTGTCTTTAGACAGCCAAGGGGCGAAATTAGATTTGAGTGTAATTTCCCTGGGTGGGGCAAGGGAGTTTAGGATGTCTAGGAAAATTTGATTAAATTTAAGAACTGCTTCACTGAGAGAGATGTTTTTGAGGATGGACCAGTCAATACTAGACAGAACTGAATTGAATTGGGTGGTATTGAATTTGGATAATTTACGACAGTCTGTATATGAGTGTGGTTTGGGTAGTTGGGTAGAATGTCATAGGATGGAGGTAGGAAGATGGTCACTTAAGGAGTTTGGTAAGGTAGTTGGACTGAGTAAAGGTTAGATGAGTTAGTGAGTATCCAGTTGATAGTAGAGTTGGAGGAAGAAGCATTGTGTAGGCGGATGGGGGAAGGTATCAGTTGGTGGAATCCCTGTAAGTTGATACTAAGTTGTAGAGTCAGATGTTATTTTGGACACTTTTTAGTTTTGAAAGCTATCTGTAAACAAATTGATACATCATGAGAACTGTAAAAGCTGCAAAGTTATAATACAAAACTTATTTGGCATTAATATATTTATAAATGAATAGGCAATTAGATAATACATACATTTTTGTTATAATTAAGTAAATAAGTTCATAGGTAATAATTAGGCTATCAGTCTGCAGACTATTGTAAGCCTATCCAACTATCAGAGTTCAGAATTAGTCCCTGTACCTTGTGTCTGTGAGGCTAAGATCTTAGCCATTACGCCAACCCTCACCAAAGGAAATTAAAGGTCATATGACATAGGTCCATAGCTAAATACTAGGCAAACCATCTGTAGGATTACATGTCTAGACAATAACTAGACAATGAGTAGTTTAGCATCAAACTTTGTACCTTGCATTTGTGAGGTGAACACTTTAGTCTTTATGAAAACTACCATCTCTGTTCTTTCTTTTTTTTTTTTTTTTGCAGCACATCCATATGCCTGTCCTGTCCTTCATCACTATTAATATCTGTGTAACTGTTGAAGATTAACTCCAGCTATCACTGTGACTTTTGTTTGAGCAAGTGCGATCTTCAGTTTGCTGCAAAGTAGTTTTTGTAGATGTCACTCCATATGTAAGAAATTTGCATAATTAATGGACAAATTAGTATGTATATGTGCACAGCAGTGCTAGTTAGACATCAGCTATCAGGGCAAAGTTTTCCATCATTGTGTAACCTTTCATTTGATGCTATGCAATACCATATAAACACCTTCAAATTATTGCTGTAATTATTAACTTATAGCATACATTATAATATTTCTAGAAATTAACTCACATTTTCTTTAGTATTGACTAGTCCATTTGTCTGATGAGCCTCTGTCAAATTCAATGGTGACTGGGCAAATGAAATTCTGTTTCACAATGCATTCAGGTGTACGACTGAGGTATTTTTAGAAATCTGTTATCTGTTCATATATGCATACTTTGTAACTAAAAAAGTATAAATATTGCACATTGGTAGTATGCAGAAAAGTATGGCAACTTTTTTTACATCATGTAGGCTTTCATTTGATATTATGAAGTACCATATATACTCTGGGTCAAGTTAACAATAACATTAGTATGGCACATATGCATAATTTGGCACAGTCACACTTTTTGTCTTACTGGTTACTGTTTTGGATAAAAACCTTTCCTGAATTTTCTCAGATTGGTAAGTGGACAGTGCTTGACATGTGAATATATATCAACTTTTTGCATAATTGG
>NC_056731.1:578877350-578994850 GCF_019279795.1 Protopterus annectens
GGTGCTGTGGAATAAAAGAACCTTTTACTTCAACCTGCCTGAAGATATCTCTTTGGTTATCTTTAGCCACTACATTACTTATTATCAAACGGAAACTTCAATTCAACATCCAAATTCACTTGGACATTCTTTGGAGAGTGTGGTGTCTTTCAACTGGTGTTTTCTAAGTGTGCGATAGTTACGGACCTTAGGGTTAGGGTGCGGGTTAAGGTAAGTGCATAGATAGTTAATGTATGTAAGATTTAGTGTAGGGTTAGTAGGGTTTTGGTAAATGTATGTATGTGGATTATTTATTTTGTTTGTGTATATTTTCGTAGGGGAAGTGTGCGGTAGTTACAGACCTTAGGGTTAGGGTGGGATAATGGATAGTGCATAGATAGTTGTGTATGTGGGGTTTAGTGTAGGGTTAGAAGTAGGGTTTTGGTGCTTTACTTTAGGGTTAGAAGTAGGGTTTGGTTAGTGTATGTATGTGGTTTATTTATTTTGTTTGGGTAGGTAGTATGTAGCGGGTGGTGAGGTTAGCCTTCTATGACAGTTTGAGATTTAAAATTTCATGGTTTAGTGTGTTCAGTATTCTCATGGTTCACGCAATTCATGTCAGTGTTTTGGTATTTGCTAAAAAGAGGTTTCACTCTGGTAATATAGATCCGGCCAGAAGAAATTAAATATGAAAAATGAGCATCATAGAAAAAAACAAATATAAATGTCATATGAAGTACACAAAACAAACTTAAAATTCATATGAGAAATACCAAGAAGTGTGCATCTGAGATGAAATGATATATAACTAAAATACATAAGAGGTGCACAAAATAAACTGCTATCTACAAGCTTATTGCTCAGTGCATGCATAGTAATGAACTGATGTTTGTGTTGCTGCTGTTTTGCTCTTGTGTTGTTGATGTTTTGTTCTTGATGTTAGAGGCATCACAATTTGGTTTTGTCCATTCAATTTAATAGACCCATATACAAATAGATAGCTAGATAGATATATAGATAGATAGATAGTTCAATAGACAGAGATGGAGACAGAGAGAGATTGTTGCAGTGCGGATGTTTAAACAGTTTTTGGTTTACATGGGATTTGTTTATTATAACAAGTCCTTATTCTTTAACCACAGTGAAGTGCAGGAACAGGTCCAGCTTCCCCATAAGTTCATGTTAAAGTCAATTCTGGTGGTTGGATGCATTGTGTGTCACTGAATCTGGCTTGAATTCTCCTGAGGTAAACACCTTAATCATTACACCACCCCCAACTATATCTATGTCTATATCTATAGCTATATCTATGTATGTATATATATATATATATATATATATATATATATATATATATATATATATATATAGATATATATACAGTGGATAGAAAAAGTTCACATACCACAGTTAAAAATGCCACATTTCTGTGATATATAAAAAAATAAATGAGACCACAATAAATCATTTCAAAACTTTTCCAGCCTATAACCTGTATAATTCAATTAGAAAAACAAACAAATCTGTTAGGGGATAAATATAAAAATAAAAAACATACAATAAGCTGGTTGCATAAGTGTGCACACCCTTAAACTAATACTTTGATGAAGCACCTTTTGATTTAACTACAACAGTCTTCTTGGTTAGGAGTCTATCAGCATGGCACATCTTGACTTGGCAATATTTGGCTGCTCTTCCTTGCAAAAGTGCTGCAAATCTGTCAGACTGTGAGGGTATCTCTTGTGCACAGCCTCCTTCAGGTCACCCCACAGATGTTCTGTTGGATTTAGGTCTGGGCTCTGGCTGGGCCATTCCAAAACTTTAATTTTCTTTTGGTGAAGTCATTCTTTTGTCGATTTGGATGTATGCTTGGGGTCATTGTCATGTTGAAAAGTGAAATTCCTCTTCATCTTCAGCTTTCTAGCAGACACCTGATGGTTTGGGGCCAAAAGTAACTGGTATTTGAAACTGTTCATAATTCCATTCACCTTGACTAAAGCCCCAGTTCTAGCTGAAGAAAAGCAACCCCAAAGCATGATACTGCCACCACCATGGGGATGGTGTTCTTTTGGTGATTGGAAATGTTGTTTTTGTGCCAAACGTACCCAGAAAGTTCAACCTTTGTCTCATCAGACCAAAACACATTTCCCCACATGCATTTGGGAGACTTGATGAATTGTTTTGCAAATTTTAGATAGGTCTGGATATTTTTCTGGGTAAGAAAAGTCTTTCATCTTACAACCCTTCCCCATAGCCCAGAGATATGGAGAATACGGGAGATTATTTTCACATGTAGTACACAACCAGTACTTGCCAGAAATTCCTGCAGCTCCTTCAGTTTTGCTGCAGATCTCTTGGCAGGCTCCCTGACCAGTTTTCATTTTGTCTTTTCATCAATTTTGGGGGGGCATCCAGTCCTTTGCAAAGTCACTATTGTCCCATACTTTCCCCACTTTTTGATGACTGTCTTCACTGTGTTCCATGGTATATCTAATGCTGTGGAAAGGTTTTTTGTACCCTTCTCCTGACTGATACCTTTCAACAATGAGATCCCATTGATGCTTTGTAAGGTCTCTGCGAATCATGGCTTTTACTATAGCAGGCAACTAAGTAAATGTCAGGAAAATCCTACTAGGACAGCTGAACTTTATTTGGGGTTAATCAGAGTCTCTTTAATTGATGGCAAGTGTGTACCTAAGAAGACCGAATGATGTAATAAAATCAAAAGGTGCTTCAACAAAGTATTAGTTTAAGGGTGTGCACACTTATGCAACCAGCTTATTGTATGTTTTTTATTTTTTATATTTTTCCCCCCAACATATTTGTTTTTCAATTGAAGTGTACAAGTTAAAGGTCACATTAAAAGTGGGAAATGTTTTGAAATGATTTATTGTGATATCATTTTTTTATATCACAAAAACCTGGCATTTTAACAGGGGTGTGTAAACTTTTTATATCCACTGTAGATATCTAGCTATATATACAGGAGTTAGTATATATAGTTAGAAGGTATGTGGGGGGCATCTACTTTTGGTTTTATATTGTTAGTTTTCAGTGAAATGAGATTCATAAATATAAAAGATAATTAGGTAGGGGCTACACACCCCACACACCCCCAATATGGGGGGCTGCGCCCCTCACACACCCCCTAATTATATATACTAACTCCAGGATCACACTACAGTGGAGAAAAGGGCATATGCATTTTATTTGCCCAACAGTACTCACATTCACTGAAATGTGATTCAATAAAATGGGTTTTCAGTGATTTGAACTTTCAGTGATTTTTGGAGGGTGAATTGAAATTCAGTGAAATGAGTTTTCAGTGAATCAAAGTTTTCAGAAACTTCTGAGACCATATGATTGAGTTTCTGAAAACTCAAAGCTTTTGAATGGATATTGCAGTACAGTGAGGATCAGGAAATGTACCCTTTTCCTCACTGTAATGAGATCTCAGAGTTGGTATATATAATTTTCAGGGGGTGTGGGAGGCATGGGGGGGACTTGACCCCAATGTAAAAATATAAAAAAATAGATTTTTATGGATTATTTTCTGATGTTCGTGTCTTCCAAAGCTCAATCAAATGGTCTATTAGATATTTTTTCAAGTTTTTCCGAAAAGTCGATCATCTGATACAGATCCTTTTATATGTATATATATATATATATATATATATATATATATATATATATATATATATATATATATATATATATATATATGTACACAAATACCAAAGATGTGTGTGAAATAAATGCAACCAAATAAAATAAATCCTCGCACAAGAGAAGTGGCCAAATAAGGCACGAGTTGCTGTTGTAGTCCAACTAGTTTATTAACCACGGAAACCAAGGCAAAAAACAATAAGCATAAACGCTGCTAACACACAAAGCATTTTCGTATGAACACTTCATCAGATGTTATCCCTAAAAACAAGAAGTCTACAATATATACTCTTACTGATTTGAACAAACTGTCAATCAATTAAGAGCACCAATAAAATCATTTTGAAAATATTTAAATACATTTAAATTTATTTAAATTTAATTTTAATTTTAAATTAAAAATTTTAAATTAAAATAAAAATAAAATAAAAATTGAAATGAAAATTGTAGAGGCTGTGGTCTGGAAAGCTAACCTAAAAAAAAAAAAAAAAAAGATAATAATACATATGTAAAAAAATATATAGAAAATGTATATGTATAAATATGTGTGTGAAACTCATATAAAATCATATAAAATCATGTAAAGTCAGGGTGGGTGGAAAGGTATGTGTGACAATATATATAAACAGAAATATAACCTAAATAAATAACTCTGTGTTAAAAACTCAATGTTAAAAACCTATGTTAAAAACATATACTACAAAGGCATAGTTTAGTAAATATATGTTTTTAACATATGTTTTTAACATAGGTTTTTAACACTGTGTTTTTAACACAGAATTATTTATTTTGCATGAGTTTATATGGGTTTCACACACATATTTATACATATATGTTTTCTATATACTTTTTTACATATATATTATCTACTGTTTTTTGTTTTTTATTTATTTAGGTTAGCTTTCCAGGCCACAGCCTCTAAAATTGTTATTTTAATTTAAAATTAAAATTAAATTTAAATAAATTTAAATGTATTTAAATGTTTTCAAAATGATTTGATTGGTGCTCTTAATTGATTGACAGCTTGTTCAAATCAGTAAGAATATATATTGTAGTCTTCTTGTTTTTAGGGGTAGCATCTGATGAAGTGTTCATATGAAAATGCTTTGTGTGTTAGCAGCATTTATGCTTATTCTTTTTTGCCTTAGTTTTCGTGGTTAATAAACTAGTTGGACTACACCAGAGACTCGTGCCCTTATCTGGCCACTTTTCTTGTGTGAGGATATATATATATATATATATATATATATATATATATATATATATATATTTAAGGGTCTACTACAGATGATCGAACTTTTAAAAGTTTTACTTTCTTATGGCCTAGACCATATGATCGAACTTTTAAAAGTTTGAACACCTGATAAAAAAAGGGGAAAAAAAAACCCTCACACACCCTGCTATTTAAATATACCAACTCTGAGATCACACTACAGTGAGGAAAAGGGAAATCTTCCCATTCCATGCTGTATGGAGATCTCCATTCAGAACGTTCAAATTTTTAAATGTTCGATCATATGGTCTCAACCATATGAAAGTCAATCTTTTAAAAGTTTGATCATCTGTGAGAGAACTATATATATATATATATATATATATATATATATATATATATATATATATATATATATATATATATATATAGGTATGGGTGTTGGACATTCTAAAGAATGAACATTTTGCCAATGGTCCTGTACAATCAAAACACTGTTAGACTAACACATACACGGACAATCACATTAGTATAACTACCCTGTCACGAACAACTACAGCTGCACAAAAGTAGCTAAGCTAACACATTCTAGGTTGACATATGATAACCTGACAAACATGATGTAACTGTGAGGTGATATGAATAACCAGTTGCAGATTATGCACCATGATACCCAGGTGCTAAAATATCTCCTAGACAACAACATCCTGTCACCTACTCAACATGGTTTTAGACCTGCCCATAGTACCACTACAACCCTCCTCTGCTTCTCAGACACAATAAACAATCTCAAAAATGAAGGCCTGCAGGTGTCAGCTCTTTTTTTGAATATGTCCAAAGCATTTGACACAGTCTTACACCAAATCCTGCTAAACAAACTAAACCAATATCACCTATCAAATTCCACTCTTACCTGGTTCCAAAGCTACTTAACTGACAGGTACCAAGCTGTGAAATGGGAAAATTATCTCTCTCCTCAGCTACTCATAACTATAGGTGTCCCACAAGGTTCTATCTTAGGACCACTATGGTTCTCAATCTTCAGAAATGACCTCCATACCTCCACAAAGCATGCATCTATCATTCAGTATGCAGATGATACTACCTTAATCTGTGCTGCACAAAATATTTGCACCCTACTGCAAACAACTCAACTAGCATTCTCTGACATTGAAAACTACCTTACCAAAGCCCAACTTATCCTTAATCCAAAGAAAACTCAGCTTATGATTATAACCAGTTCTAACAAAAACAGTGATAACAGTCAGTTCATAGGTTCATAGGTTTATAGGTTGGTACTAGGCTATCAGCCCTAGGGCCTATACAAGCCTAGCCATAACAATTCCCTGGCTATTTCTTCTCACACTATTTACTTCCCTGGACCCTTGTCTAGCAGAGTGACTGATGTGATCCCCAGGGTGAATTTCCTTTCTCCCATCCAATCGTCAAGGTTCCTTTTGAAGAGGACCAAAAGGGCACTCTGCTTGACATGTATGGGCAGTCTATTCCAGAGTCTGGGGAGTCTCTGGGTCAGGAACCTATCCCTCCAGCATGTTTTGTTTATTGTGATGACAAGGTTTAGATCCCTGGAGCATGTGGTTCTGATGGATTGGGATTTCTTTAAGTGTAGCATGTCCAGTAGCTCTGGGTTTGACATGGCCTTGTATGTTAAGCAGAGATCACTATCTACTCCACAAATGCTACTCCGATCACTCCAGTGGCACAGACTAAGCTATTTGGAATAACCATAGACTCCCATCTAAAATTTGATAGTCATCTCAACTTAACTATTAAAAAAGTATATGCCAAACTGGGATCACTCAACCGTATCAAACTGTTTCTTACCAGCAATACAAGATCATCCATTGCTTGCTCCCAGCTTCTATCCATCCTACTCCATGCATCTCCCATTTTGACTAATATCAACAAAACTGAACTAAGCAAAATGGAAGCCTGCTGTAACAGAATTGCCGCTTTGCTGCAAATTGCTTATATAGAACTCATCACTGTACCGCTTTGAGCCAGCTCCACTGGCTTGAACTGCCCAACCTCCTAACCTACAGTCAGCTCTGTCATTCTATCTATTACCTCCCCAATGTGTCCTGTCCTCAAAAACCTAGTACAACATCACTCAGCCAAAAGGCCTCTTAGATCATCAAGCAAACTACTACTAGAAGTCACCAACAGCTACAATAGCTTTGGAAACATACTATATAGTAGTTCACTGGCTAAAAAATGGAACTCTCTCCCCACTAGCATACAAAACATATCGTCCAAAGCCTCCTTTAAAAACCTCATTAGGCAACATCTCAAGCAAAGTTGGCAGTGCCATGACTGCTCCCCAGGCTAGTGAAAGCAGATAAGATACACATACTAAACCTAGAGTACTTGATAACAGTTTTCACTCTTACTCACAAACACTGGCTAATGTACAGTGTATGTACTGTAACTATGTATGTATTCCACCTATGTTCCAAATTTCAGCTGTACACCACAAATCTATTAATTACCTTCACTTTTAAATGAATGTTTTCTTGTTTCTTCTCTCCACTGTAACTGTTGATGTGCTGCATACCACTGTAAAAACATGTCTATTGTAATTTGTGTGTATACTGATCATGTCTAAATATTTAAATGTATCTGTAATTATTTTTCTATGTGGAGCCTTTCTCCCCAGGCCTCTGCTGACAAAGGGCCCTTTTGGCTCAGTCAGCCACCCCCGGTTAACAAATGTAAAATAAAATAAATAAAATAAATAAATATGTAGTACAACATAAACATGGATCACTACTGTGTCTAACTGACAGCTAACTCCTTCAAGTCAGAAAATGTCTAATCATACAAAGCCTAATGAAGTAACATGCAGTGAATGTGTTTTAGTTCATTATCCCCATCTTACCTCTATACTTTTGTACTTGTGAAACAGTTATAACTGTCATACTGGGATGTAGATTGCACAAAATTATATTTTCACATATTGCTGACATACAAAGGCAGTTATAGTGCATGCACTTATGCAAAACATAGGGGGAATAGAACATGGCAGCTTGTAGAAGTTTGCATTGCTCAGACAGTAACTTTCTGAATGGTAATGCACATTTGCTGTCCATGTAAATAACAAGACCTGTACATGAATACTAGCTATGTATTGCGAGGGTTGAGCAATGCTTAGCTGCCTGGAAATTATTGATCTAAAAGCATGGCTTCAACTATAACAACAAAGGACTAGCATCTATTCTTTTAACCCTAAACAGTTGCTGTTAACCTCATTCTTCATTTTCAGCATTCCTAATCCATGGATACCATCACATACTAGAAGACTCTAAAAAGGACAGCCCAAGCAACTCTCCAAGATTATTCTCCATTGCTACACCAGGAAGCACTCAATGATCGAGCTAGGCACATGTTAGTCACTTACTTCTAACATGTTTTGGTTTGCTTAAATATATTTCAACCTGCTAAAGATACTAACAGGCAATCCTACTGACCAGATACACCAACAAAGGTGGCAGACTTTCTTAAATCTCTTCAGTTGTACATCAATGTATACATGTATGTTTGATGGCCACTGCATGCCAATGCTGGATTTGCATTATGATGACCTTTTAAATCAATAAATACTTATAATTTTCTTTTAGTTATAAGTAAATACATGGTGTGATTTGTCCCATCATATGCTTGCATTACTGCAGCTTACATATGGTAGTATCATTCAGGTGTATCGATTCACATAGGCAACAATTTTAATAAGAATCTGTGGATGTACACAAAAAGTGACATATCTCAAACAAGTATGATCATTCTTCAAATGATGGCCATGGCCTCATATTTGCATTGCTAATGCTTTGCCAAGCTGCATAGTGGAATGATCCTGCTTATGGTGCAAAATACTCCAAACAATCTCATCCTATCTGTTGAATGGGAATGTGTTTGTTTTATAAGAAATACTTGCCAGAGTTTTATTATGCATGACAAAACATGTTGTTGACTATGCATATTCCTCCAGTCACAGAAGTGATGCATTATCTTCTCTATTTTCTGCTTTGATTTTTTACTCATTTGTGCTTTTATAGGTTCATAGGTTCATACTAGGCTATCTGCCCTGGGTCAATTATAAGCCTAGCCCGATTCTGTATGGCTTACGCCACCTCTTGATTTGAGTATACTGTGCCCTTTTTAAGGTTTAGTTTACTGTGCCTCTGTCTAATAGTGACACAGGAGTAATCCCTGGGACAAACCTACGATCCCCCATCCACCTATCGAGATTCTTCTTGAAGAGATTCAGTGAGGTGCTTTGCCTCACATGAACTGGAATTCTATTCCAGAGCGAAGGGAGCCTCTGGGTTATGAACCTGTCCCTCCAGCAAGTTCTATTTATTTCTGTGCTGAGGTTCAAGTCCCTCGAGCGTGTGGCTCTAAGGGATTTAGATTTACTGAGGTGGAGCATGTCCATTAATTCTGGATTTGACATAGCTTTGTATTTCAGGCATAGATCGCCTCGAAGTAGGCGGTATGCAACTAAGTAGAGCTGGAGTTTTTTTAACCGAGCAGCATATGGCATCTGTTTGAGACCCGTGATCCTCTTGGTGAGATACTTTTGGGGTCTTTCTAATTGCTGCAGGTGTCGGGTAAGGTACATCCCAAAAGGGGCATTGTATTCTATGATGGGCCTGATGAGGGATGAATAAAGGGGCACGATTACCTCTCTTGATCCAGATGTGAAACCCTTCGTGATGAGTTGGGCTATGTAGAAGGTCTTTCTAACCACTTTGGCAATGTGGTTTTCAAAGGAGAGATTGCTATCAACTTGGGTCCCCAGGTCCCTAATAACTTTCTCTGTACTTAATGGGTTTCCGCCTATGTGGTAATTATGGATGGTCTCGATGTTTTCAGGTTTATGCTTTTGGCGTTTCATTATTTTGACATAGACTTATTTATATATATATATATATATATATATATATATATATATATATATATATATATATATATATATGTAGTTACGGGGGGTGTGGGGGTTGGAGTTGAAAGGTAAGTGTTTGGTGTGTGTTATGTGTTTATTTTACATGGTTTGCTTTTCGAAAGTCGATTATCTGGATTATCTGGTCTCGGCCATGTGAAAGTCGACTTTCTGAAGAGTCGACCATGTAAAGTAGACCCATATATATATATATATATATATATATATATATATATATATATATATATATATATATATATATATATATATATATATATATATATATATATATATAATCCACAAATGTTCCAGCACTCATAATGAAATGAAAAAATAACAGCAGATGAATTTAACCGCTTTATTAGGCAATCTGCCCCCAAATGCACAGACCGGTGGCCGGTTTCGCTCACAGCGTCTTCAGTGTGCGTATAATCACCGCCAAGGCCCGGATTATATCCCTGTGTAGCTGCTGAAATCTTAAAGGAACAGCAACTATTTATTTAAAAATATTATATATATCTCTATGTGTCAAGCTAATAGAAACTGTTTCTAAATAACCCTAACCCATGAAGCCTAAATTTCTACTAACTACTAAATATAACATTATATGTAATACTATCTAGCTTTCCTCTTAATATTTTACTAAGAAAAGACAAATATACCATGGTGTGGTTGCTAAACCCTAAATTTAACATGTCATTAAACAAGGGAGAGTAGAATATATATGTGTATATATGTAGAAATATATGTGTACCAAAAAAAAGGTTTTTTATTATGTGTTCACATTCACTTATATAAACATATACTAAAATATGTCCACTCATATGTGTATATATCTCCAATCACCAACATGTCCTACTGAATATTCACCAATGATCATTTAGTCCTGGCTTAAACAAAGCCCCCAATTGCACTATCCACCTTCTTTCTTTTTGTGTCAATAATTCATGTCTTCTGTAATCACTAATATTAGGTATATCAACCATATCCAATCCTATGAAAATGAAGTGTGCTGTTGTATGTAGCAACTTATGTTTGTATAAAGCACTCCTTGTGCGTTCACATTTTATGTCGCTAATGTGTAGGGCAATTCTCTGTTTAAATAAACAAGAAGTCTGCCCCACATAAAAAGCACCACATTGGCACACTGCCATATATATTAACCAAGTACTATTACAGGTAATGGAATGGCGTATGTCAAAAACTCTCTTTGTGTTGACTGAAGTGAAGGACTTGGTTTTGGCCATAAGTTTACCATATTTACAATTACCACAAAAAGTACTGCCCCCAGTGAAACTACTGGTGTCTTTATATGTTACTCCTTTCTTAAAGGTGGAAAAATATTGACCCAGATTCTTCCCTCTTCTGTAAGCATAATGGCAGACCCTATCTACATGTCTACTAAAGAACCCATCTGATGTTAGAATATGCCAATGTTGAGCCAATATGTTTCAAATATGGAATGTATTAGTACCATATGTAGTTATAAACCTTACATATTGGCTAGTGCCCCTCGGTTCCCTATCTATTAGTAACTGGGTCCTATCCATGGTGGATGCATCATTATAGGCTTGTTGAATCTGTCTATTGCCATATCCCCTGTTGTAAAATCTTTGTTTAAGTTCTCCTGCTTGACTTTGGTATCTGCCTTCAGAAGAGCAAATTTTCCTAACTCTTAAAAATTGGGACTTAGGTATGTTTTGGATAGTGTGGGGTGGATGGCAGCTATTAGCAAAAAGAAATCCATATATATATATATATATATATATATATATATATATATATATGTAAAAACATATACATATATAGCGTGTGTGTGTTTGTGTGTGCACGCACGTGTGCTCGTATCTTTATCTATATATCTATAGGCTCCCACTAGAAATCAGGACCCTTCCACATCCTAAACAATTTAAGACAGCCACCAAAGAGCACTTTAAAAGTCACTGGTCCTGCCACTGCACTCTCCTTCCTTAAACATCCCCTACTTCTCATACCTTAATCTACTTTCTGCCCTTAACTCACTCTTCTCACTAGCTCTCTCTAATCTTCCTTGACTACTCTTTCTACTGTCTTCTAAAATCTATTAAGCAAATTGTCTCAGAGAAAGATTCTATTGTAATTGCCTTGCCTTCATGCAACTACATCATGATAAAACTGGAATTTTGTAACCACTTACTCCAAAAACTATACCCATCTTAATGACATATTTCTTTTTATACATCTTGAAATAGTTATGCTATACTCCTGATTACTGACACTGTATAACATTGTATTGCTACTTAATGCCTTGTAATAACCCTGTAACATTGCTGTTTAATGCTAATTTATAATGAAAATTGTATAATATGTCGGAGCTTTTTTCCCCGGGCCTGTGGTGAAAAAGGGCTCTTCAGCTCATTCGGACAATCCTCGTCAACAAATGTAAAATAAATAAAATAAATAAATATATATATATATATATATATATATATATATATATATATATATACACACACACACACACACACACACACACACACACACACACACACACACACACACACACACACACACACACACATATATATATATATATATATATATGTATTCCATATATGGTCTTCCAATAAGGCTTAGACTACATCTGCAAGCAATAATTATTAGGTTCTCTGCTGGAGGTTTAAACAGAAAATAAACAAGAGAAGTAATTTTATTTTCTTTCTTTGTATCTGCACTTACTTTTTTAGCCATTTAGATCTGCATTGTCTATTAAGTTTTTAGATTTTATTTTCTGCTTTAATTTCCTGTTTTGAGAAATCTGTAGTCCTTTATTTTGAGGCAGCCTGTGACTGTGCATTTATCTACATGACAGCTGTATATACATCTGATCCAGGGAAACATTTAACATATGGGCTTCAGATTTCACTTGTTTTTCATTGGTTATTTTGCTTTTTTAACTGATATTTATTATACAAAAGTTTAGCCTCTCTTGGTCTCTAATAAGATTTGGGCAATGTTTGCAAGCAGTCATTAATTTTCTCATTGCTGGAGTTTTAAAAAGAGACAACAAGTAAGGGAAGTATTTGTATTCTCTTTCTTTGTGTATGCACTTCTTTTTTAGCTATTAAATCTGCCTTCTGCAGTGTCTATTCTATTTTTGCATTTAATTGACTGCTTTGATTTCCTGTTTTGAGAAGTTTGTAGGCCTGAAGTTTTTTCCAACCATCCATTTCATGTTGCATGGGGACTGTCAGGTTTGCTTTGAGGGAACACCCCTTGTAAACATGAAGGGATCCCCTCTGCAGACAGCCCATTCCCTAATTCCTTGCTGTGTGATTTCAACTAGGTCTGGGAAGATAAATGAAAATCATCAAACCATCTCTGATGCTGTCTAAATGATAGCCCCCACTCCTGGTTGACCCTCAACTCTAACATTTAGAAACAACTGAGATCACTGGCCAGGAGAGGGCTGATGTTTGAAAAACAGAAGGATCAAAAGGTAGAAAAAAATACAAAACAAAATGTACCATGTGTACATCAGTATGTATATTGTACCTTGACAATCACTGTTGTCAGAGAGCACATGCATATAAGTTACTGAGCATGTGCGAGATCAGTGCCATTTTGTATAGCCAGTCAGAGTGAATGCAGGCATGAAAGGAGATGTACATGCGAGTGTGTTTGAAGTAAGGAGTCAGTCAGTTAAAGTATATATTCCAGTTATATCTCCTGATGTGTTTATGTACAATAAAGAACTTGAACCCATCACAGTGCCTCAGTGTGTCATTTAAATACACAAAACATGTGACATGGTGTTAGAATAGGATTCGAAGTTGAAGCAGCTAGCAAACCATGAGGCACACAGTTAGAAGTGTAGTAATATAGAGGACTGAACCTGAAAACAGGTCAGCAGTTATTCAAAGGTACTTAAAATTCGTTAAAATGATTTTCAGACACCAAACATGTGGCATAGCAGTCAAAGTGTTCAAAACAATTACTAAGTTATTTGAAATGTCCGAGATAACATAATGATTAAAGTGTTTGAAATAATCTCCAAAAGTGTTTAAACTGTTTGAAAATGCTAAAATGTTCGAAATTGTTTTGCAATATATGACTTTTTTGCCGTAACTTATGATTTTTTGAAGTGCCCAAAGTGTCCAGAGTGTTCGAGGGAGATATTTGCAGTATTAAAATAAAGCATTTCTGGAGAGATTGTTGTACATTTGAGCATAATTGCAAGTACCATGTCTGTGCTTATGTTTAAAATAAATTTGTTGTTATGGCAGAGGGATTTCACAGGCCTGAACTGCCGGTGTTTGATAATAATATTGCAGAGAATTAGTGAGTGTTTGAGCAAGAATATGAAATTTTCATACAGGTTGCATTTTCTGATAAAGTTGCACGTACAAGAGCATTCATACTTCTCAATTTAGCTGGCTCTGAAGCCATTGAATGAGAATGTCCATTTGTGTATGCACCTGCTATGTATGGAGAAGAGGGGATGAACCGCCATATTGTGTTACAGGCTGAAATGCGGAAAGACCCAGAGTGCTTAAATGTAAATTTAGAGAAATGTGTAAACCTCAGTGAATATTACAATGGAAAGGCACAAATTTTACACAAGAAATCAAAAGCCTAGTGAATCTATTGCAGGATATATTACTGGCTTAAGAAATAAAGAAAAAACATGCAGATTTGGTGATTTAAGAGATGAGTTGATAAAAGACTGTCTTTTATGTGGTGTTAATAATTCTGCAGTGGGAAAGATTTTACTTCAAGATAGTGAATTAACTGAGCGAAGCCATTGAGATTTGTCAAATACATCAGATTACAGAAAAGAATATGAATATGCTTACAAATGAGAAAGGCATGTTTGCAGTATCTGCTAGTGTGAATGTCGATAGTGTGCAGCAGAAAACTAAGATGAAAAAGAAATATAATCTGAAGGGTGCCACACCCAACCTCATTGTTAGCTGTTGCAATTCAGGAGGCAGTCATGAACCTAAACAGGAAAAGTGTTTAGCTTTTGGTCAGCAATGTCACAGATGTAAAAAGTGGAATCATTTCAAAAGGCTTTACAAGTCTGAAGTGTCACAAATTTATGTTAAAAAAGAGTATCTGAAGAAGCAAGTAGATCCGGTAGAGACTGTAGCAAACTTTGTGATCTGTGAGCCAACTTTCAATGTTGATGGTGTCTCTGTGATCAATGAAACAGTTAATCCAGTAGATTATTAGTCGTCAGCAAAGAGTGAAATACTTTTTAATGTACAACTTAATGGGAAATCTGTAGAGCTTAAAGTGGACACTGGATCTTAGTGCAATGTTATATCAGCACAAATGTTTGCTAAAGTAAAAGCTAGTAAGAAACTTGATTCAGCAAAGTGTGCAAAACTAGTTGCTTATTGTGGTGAAGAGATTCAGACTGATGGCACAATATTTCTTTCATGCCATTCTGCTGGAAACAGGTATGACTTGCAGTTTTACATAGTCAAAAGACACATGCAGTCACTGTTAGACCTCAAAGACAGTCTGAGAATGGGATTGGTTTCATTTAATAACGAGGTTTACTATACAAGTATGAATAGCAATGATAGTTTTACATGGAGTATTTTTAGTGAATATGCTGATATTTTCAAAGATGAGCTTGGTAAACTTCCAGTCACATATTCCATGACGTTAAACCATGAAGTAAGTCCAGTTGTCAGACAAGCATGGAAGATCCCAGTAGCAATACAGAGTAAAGTAAAATCAGAACTAGACAAAATGGTGAATTTAGGTGTCCTTACTCCAGTAAAAGAACCAACTGAATGGGTATCCATCATGGTCTTAGCTCATAAGAAAAACAAAGATGATATTTGAATATGTATTGATCCAAGTGACTTAAAGCACTGAAGCATCCTCATCATCCAATGTGTACAGTAGAAGAGGTAGCTGCTCTCATGCCAAATTCCACTGTTTTCTCAGTCTTAGATGCAAAAAGTTCATTTTGGCAAATTTCGCTGGATCACAAATCTTCATTGTTAACCACTTTTCGTACACCATTTGGTAGATACAGATTCTTGAAAATGCCATTTGGGATAAATTCTGCCTGTGAAGTATTTTAACGTGTGATGGAACAATTTTTTTCAGGTTATCCATGTGCTATTATAATAGATGACATTCTTGCAGGGGGCTATGGTGAAGACGAACAAGAAAAACCTCAAGAAAGTTTTAGACTGTGCAAGTGAAGTCAATCCTAAATTGAATCCTCGGAAATATAAATTAAAACTGAAAGAAGTTACTTATGTGGGACATTTGGTTACCATTTCTGGCTTACAACCAGATCTGTCTAATCAAACAGCAATTCTTGAGATGCCATTTCCAGAGAATGTCACATCTTTACAATGTTTTCTAGGTATGGTCAACTATTTAGGAAAGTTCATCCCAGACTTGAGTGAGCTTTCTGCACCATTACATGAGTTGACATGCAAAAATGTAAACTGGTTCTGGTTGGAACAACAGCAAAGATCATTTGATATCCTAAAGAAGAAAATTGCCAGTCCACCCACACTGAGATATTATGATGTTCACAAACCTGTAACTCTTTCTTGTGATGCTTAAAAGTATGGTCTGGGTGCAGTATGTCTTCATGTCTTCAAAAAGGTATACCGGTAGCCTATGTGTCAAGAACTTTAACTCAAACAAAGATGCATTTTGCACAAATAGAGAAAGAACTTTTGGCTGTAGTGCTCACATGTTCGAAGTTCAATGATTATATTCATGACAGACCTGTCCAAACAGAGACTGATCACCAACCACTAGTGACAATTTTGAAAAGGTCAATGCATACAGCCCCAGCACAATTGCAGTGCATGATGTTAAAATTGCAGAAGTACAATTTCAATATTGTTTACAAAAAAGGCAAATACTTGTACTTTGCTAATGCTTTGTCATGAGCACCCAGACAAACAACAAAGCAGCATGAACACGAGACAGTAGTCTTTGCAGTCATGGGAGTCAGCCATTCTTTGTCATCACTCCTCGATCAACCAAGAAATCACACACCTTCAAACCCACTTCTCCAGAAGCTGAAAAACATTATCAGTCAAGGATGGCCAACACAACAAACCACTTTACCACCTGACATGCAGCAGTATTTTCCTTACCGAGATGATCTCATGATGGAAGATGGAATCATCATGAAGTTGGTAATTCCTAAAGCAATACAACAGGAATATATCAAAATTTTACATTGTGGTCACTCAGGTACTGATTCAACCAAAAGAAGAGCAAGAGGCATTGCATTTTGGCTTTCCTTGTCTAAATATATAGAGAAGGACAATCTAGCATGTTCAATTTGCAACAGCACCAAACCACATCAACAAAAGTAACCACTTCAGGTGCACCAGATTTCTGAATTATTATGGTCAACGTTTGCTACAGATATTTTTGAATGGAATGGTCAAAATGATTTAGTGTTAGTAGACTGTTACTCACATTGGAATTGACCTACTTCCTAACTTGATGTCCAGTGCAGTCATTACAAAATTGAAGAGACATTTTTTGTCCATTATAGTCTGCACAAAGTCATGTCTGACAATGGTGCACAGTCTACAAGTCAACAGTTTAAGGCATTTGCTGAGTCATGAGACTTTGTTCATATTATTAGTATTCCTGAGTATCCACAATCCAATTGGTTAGCTGAATGTGCAGTTCAGAGTGCAAAACGTTTGTCAAAGAAATCCAAGAGAGATGGTACCAATGTTTTTCTTAACTTACTCAATCTCAGAAACATTCCTCGAGAGAACTTGCTTGATTCACCTGCTCAGAGATTAATGTCCAGACAGACTAGAACAACTCTACCAATCAGTAAACAATTAATAGTAGCAAATGTAAAGAACAACAGAGTGGTCAAGGCTCAACTTTTGAGAAAACATCAGTCACAAAAAGTGTACTATAATAAGACCAGTAAATCCCTTAGACTATTACTACAAGGAGAAGTTGTGAGAATGCAGACATCTAAAGGATACAACTGAGTGAGAATAGTGAAAAATATTTGTGAGGAACTGAGAACTTACATCATACAATTGGAAGGAATAGATTTCAGAAGGAATCAAAGACGTGTTACCTGTCTCTGACCCAGTGACGCAGCAGATTGCCTGTGCTGATGACTCTAATTCACAGAGTGACTCTACACTTGTTCGAATTCAAAAGGACAGTTTGCTTCCTTCAAATAATTTTGATGTAATCCCTGATGTTTCAGTTGTGAAAGAATCCCCAGATACTGTCCCTGTTGCTAAACACAGTCAAAGTTTCTATGCTACTAGATCGGGTAGAACTTCAGATCAAATCCAGAATACACAGTGACTTGAACCTGAAATCAGTTATGTTTGTTACAATGTTGATATATTATAATAATATAAAAAACTCTGCTAAAGAGGCTGGAAGGTACTTTTAAATACTTTAATAAATAAAACTGGTAAGCGCTTTCATAAAACTTCTTCAGACCATATCAAATTACAAAATCCAGTCATTAAATAACAATTTAAAAAGCAAACAGCCAGTGAATATGCAATTCTTAAACACATGATGAAAAAACAATTAAAACCTCCTACTCTTCAATTTAGGTTTTAAAGAAACCTTGTTATTAAGTCCAAAAGCTTTATCAGCTTGCAGATGTAATATCCAAAATAATTCACGGCTTTCAGTATGGTTAATAACATCACCAAGTCTACCATTTTTAATAATCATCTCAATAACTTTAAAACTGAAATTATGTGTGGCATCAGTGTCTTTAATATGCCTGGCCATAATTTCAGCTTTTGGACTTAATGACAAGGTTTCTTTAAAACCTAAACTGAAGAGTAGGCAGTTTTAATTGTTTTTTTCATCATGTGTTTATGAATTGCATATTCATTGGCTGTTTGCTTTTTAAATTGTTATTTAGTGACTGGATTTTATAATTTGATATGGTCTGAAGAAGTTTTATGAAAGTGCTTGCCAGTTTTATTTATGAAAGTATTTAAAAGTACCTTCCAGTCTCTTTATCAGTTTTTTATTAGTATTTTATGTTTTATGTGTTTTTGGTTCTTGCTTGGTGGTTTTGTTCTTTTAATGTTGACATATTGTCTAGCTCTCAAAATGTCTTTGTTCTCCTGTTTGCATATCGAACAAAATTAAAGAGGGAGGCTGCAGATCAGTGTATATATTGTACCTAGTCAGATACTGTAGTCAGAGAGCACATGCATATAAGTTACTGAGCAAGTATGAGATCGCAGCCATTTTATATAGTCAGTCAGAGTGAATGCAGGCATGAATGGAGATGCACATGCAAGTGTGTTTGAAGTAATGAGTCAGTCATTTGGCTTAAATATATGTTCCAGTTACAGCTTCTGATGTGTTTATGTACAATAAACAACTTTAACCCATTACAGTGCCTCAATGTCTCATTTGAATACAAGAGACATGTGACATCATGCCCATGCTGGCTCAATGGAGCATAAGGACAAAGTCCATATGATGTGGGATTAAGTAGCAAATGTTCTTGTTTTACTTTACATCTTATTAAAACATTGCACTTCATAAACCAAAGTGGTTTTGTTTGTTAACATTTTAAAATGCAATTAATGGCTTTGCCAACAAAAGAATTTACATTAAAACTACTGGTTGATGTATTTTAGCTAAGCAAAATATAAAATAAATAAAACAAATCTTGACAATACTATAGAAAGAATCATAGGGATTATGTACACAGCCATGTCTCTTGGTACATGCTAGTAGCAAGTAGTACTTTAGAAGCTGTATATCTACACTGAGAAACCACATATCCACATCAAAGTGGTAATGAACAGACTACAGAAGATTAAATAAATGAAAAAAAACAGTTTCAAAACTAAAAGTCCCCCAAATGAGTGCACAGAAAACATAGCAGTCCACATGTATACAAAATAAATCACTTTCCCACTATGCATTGCCCAGAAGAACTGAAGTATAGAAAAATGACCTCAACATTTATGTCAGATAGACAAAATGAACTTATGCCTAGATATTGGCACTCTGGAAGAAGTGAAGTACAAAAAACAAATAAAAGCCATAAAAGATACTCAAAATACATCACTGACCACCAATGAAAAGTTCAGGAGAAATTAAGCATAGAAAAAAGAAACTAAATCCACATGTTCGTGTGGTGAGCATATGTTTCCCAAAACCTGACAGATAAGAAATTGGGCAAAACTATGACTCAGTCCTGATATTCTCAAGGAAAGATTCACAGTCTAGATATCTGAGAACAGTTTATTATTTATTCCTTGTGTATATTATTTGTTTTAGACCATCATCTTCTAGGCACTATATACATATATGCAGAAAATCTTCACAGGATGGTCTACAAGATACATTTGGTATAAGGCTTGGATTCCAAGACATCAGAGTGATGGTAAAGAGGTAGGTCAGTTGAGGAGAAAAAGAAGTTATGTCCTTACCATAACGTTCCATGTGGAGTGTTCATCTCGCCTTGGTTATTACACATGGGTTCGGAGCCGATCCTCGGCTCCGTGCCGGCCGACTGCAAGCTCTGCATCGAGAAGAAGCTCGAGGACATCCAATACCCACAATCCCCCTCTGCCTTTACCTCAGATCTAGTTTGCAAGCAAACCAGACATACAGCACGCACACCTGCCAACTATATACATAAAAGTACATATATACAAACATACCAAAAGTATGATAGTAACAGCAATACTGCAACAGCAGAAGGAGAATACTCCAGACCAGACACCAAATCGAACGTTCTTCCTAAGGGTGGGAAGGGTGGGAGTGTAATAACCAAGGCGAGATGAACACTCCACATGGAACGTTATGGTAAGGACATAACTTCTTTATGTGAGAGTGTTCAATCTCGCTTTGTTCTTACACATGGGTAGCGTCCTAGCTCCATGATCCTGAGGAACTCAAGGAGAACGTTCTTGAGCACAGTGGAACCAAAGGTTGCCCTATCCCTAGAAACCCTGTCCACCTTGTAATGAGAGATAAATGTATGTGGTTTAGCCCAAGTAGCAGCCGCTGAAATGATGTCTAAAGGTAAACGAGCTGCATGAGCCAAAGATGTAGAAATTGATCTGGTAGAATGTCCTCTGGGTTTTGCTGATAATGTTTGATCAGAATTTTCATAAACATAAATGATACAATCAGTTAGCCACTTAGAAAGAGTTCGTTTAAGTAACTGCAAGACCCTTTCTGCTGTCAGCAAAAGCTATAAATAGCTGATCAGATTTCCTGTGATCTTTTGTTCTATCTAAATAAAATCTGAGTTGTCTATGGACGTCCAGTTTGTGCAACATATACTCTAATTTATTAGAGTGGTCTTTAAAGAAGGTGGGTAATTCAATGGACTGATTAATATTACTAGTAGAACAAACTTTGGGAAGAAAGGATGGATTAGTGTAGGGATACTCTATCAGAATGAAAAATTAAATAGGGATGTTTGACCGAAAGGGCCTGCAGCTCAGACACCCATCTAGCCGATGTAATAGCCACTAGAAACAATGTTTTCCATGACAAAAATTTCAAAGTGCAACTTGAAGCTGGTTCAAAGGGTGGTAGCATCAATTTAGAGAGCAACAAATTTAAATTCCACGGTGATGTCGGGCTTCTGACTGGTGGTCTGATATGAAAGGAACCTTTAAAAGGCTTTACAGAGTCTGTGAGCCATAATAGGTGCACCACTTTCTTCTATATGATAGCTAGAAATGGCAGCCAACTGTACTCTTAAGGTAGCCGGAGAAGCTCCTTCCTGAAATAATTCGGTTAGAAATTCTAAGACCTTATTCAACGGGGCTGTAACAGGGTCCAACTGATGTGACTCCGCCCAGAAGACAAAACGTTTCCATTTACTAGTATAAGTCTTCGTAGTGGAAACTTTATGAGAAGCTACCAAAATATCTTGAACCGCCGATGTAAGGGGATTGACCTGGCTAAAAGCGGAGCAGCCAAGCTGCTAGATGGAGAGATTCCAGGGATGGGTGAGGAACTCCTGACAAGTGAGTCAGTAGATCTGGCTCTGGGTCCAGCATCCAAGGTCCCCGAATGCGGTGGCCTTAAGAAAGGGAACCAAATTTGACGAGGCCAGAGCAGACAATGAGAATTATAGTCCTCTGAAGGTTGTTTGCTTTCTGCAGAAACTTTGCAATCAGGGGAAATGGAGGAAAAGCATATAGGAGACCCGGGGGCCAATCGTGCACCAGCGTCCCTTGGGACTTCCCTGGAGGGTAATAGGGCAAAGTAGCTCCTGCATTTGGCGTTCATTGGAGGCAAACAGATCGCAGGTAGGCTGGCCCCATTTGCGAAAAATCTTTTCCGCAACTGACTGTTTGAGGACCACTCGTGAGGCAATAGTATTGCCCTGCTCAGCCTGTCGGCTATGGCGTTGGATGACCCGGGATGTGCGTTGCGATCAGAAAGCGACGGTGGACTCTGCCCATTGCCAAATTCTCATGGCCTCTCTGCATAGTTGGTAGGACCTGGTTCCCCTTGCTTGTTTATGTACCAGACTACGGACATGTTGTCTGTCTGAACTGCAATGGTCCCTGGAGGAAGAAGGGGAGCAAAGTGTTGCAACGCCAAAAACACTGCCCTCAACTCCAGAACATTGATGTGCAGATTGTACTCCAGATTGGTCCATTCGCCTTGGACTGTCTGTCCCTGAAAGATGCCCCCCCACCCTATCAGGGAAGCGTCCGTGGTTATCATCGCTGACGGTGTGGGTAGCACAAATGGTCTTCCGCTGGATAGGTTGCAAGTCTGTAACCACCACCTTAGGTGCGATTTGCATGTTTTCGTTATCAATATTTCGTGAGTCAGTGGAAGTTGTTGGAATGACCATTGTGCAAATAGAAGCCATTGTAGCACTCTCATGTGCAGTCTTCCCAATGGTATTGCTATGAGAGAAGCTGCCATGAGACCCAGAACTTTCAGAACAATTTTTGCTGGGGATTTCCTGGACGACAGCAGAAGGGAAATGTTGAATTGAAGTGCTAGTATTCTTTCTGTCAGAAGTTTTAGAACTAACTGACGAGTATCTAATTCCGCTCCTATGAATAAGATATGCTGTGATGGCTGTAGCAAAGATTTCTCGAAATTTACTGAAATGCCAAGATGTGTGCAAAGTTGTAGGGAGTAATCCCTGGCATGTATCAGTTGACGCCTGGTGGTGGCAGACAGGAGCCAGTCGTCCAGATACGGAAACACCTGGAATCCTAGGCGTCTCAGATGAGACGCTACCACTGCCATGCATTTGGTGAAGACCCTGGGGCTGTGGTCAGACCAAAGGGCAGGGCTCGAAACTGATAGTGACTGGCTCCCAGCCGGAAGCGCAAGTGATCTCTGGACGCCCTGGCCATTTTGATGTGGTAGTATCGTCCTTCAGATCTATTGAGCACATCCAGTCGTCCTTCCATAAGAATGGAAGGATCGATTGGCGTGACCATTTGGAACTTTTCCTTCTTGACAAAGGTGTTGAGATGACTTAGGTCCAGAATTGGCCTCCAGTCCCCTGTTTTCTTTGGAACTAAAAAGAACCTTGAGTAAGTTCGAATCCTATTTGGTCGCTGGGACTGGTTGGATGACTCTTTTCTTAGCAGCTTTGAAATTTCTGTAGCTGCTGGGTCTCGCAGATGGGGTGGTACATCTGGGAGTTTTCTCTTTGGAATGGGGTGGATAGAAACGGGATTTTGTAACCTCTGGTAACAATGCTTTTACCCAATTGTCTGAAGAAAGGTTTTGCCAGGCCTGAGGGTATAAAGCTAAGCGACCCCGACTGCCTCCAGAGCAGGACAGTCGGGCCTCCTCTCAGGAGTGCTGAAAAGGTTTGCCAGGAGGTTATCCCTGTCACCTTGGTTTTCGGACCCCCTCTGCCGCCAGGGCGGCGTCTTCCACCTCTGCCCCCCTCTGCCTCTAGAGGGGCATCACCCTGTGTGTTTGGAAAAGACCCTTGGGGTTTCGAAACCACATTTTCCCACCACGTTGCCCTTTGAAGTGCGGTCTGGAAGGGTGGAAAAAGCGGACTCCGACAGCAGACAGAGTCTTTCCCTCCTGTTCACACCGGGTAAGGGTCTCCTTTACTTTAGGGCCAAAGAGTGTGGCTCCATCAAATGGGGCGTTAGTAAAGGAAGACTTGAAGGCTTCCATGGCGAACATAAGCGCATCCAGGATTGCCTCTGAAGAGCAATCGCTGAAGCCGCTGCCCTACTCGATCCTTCGGCTGCATAGGATATCAGCCTCATGGACGAGTTCACAATGGGCGTAAGGGTGTTGAGGCGCTGTAACCTTCTCTGAGACAGCGGCATCTGTAGCACCCTGGAGGGTATCTCCCAACTCTTTGACTAGATCCCTCTGTAAGCGTGTAAAATGGGTCAAATAGTTCAGGGGACGCATAGAAAGCAGCTGAACTGAAAATGCGCTTCCCGTATCTGTCCATGGTCCTAGAATCTTTGTTAGGTGGATGGACAGATGAAGAAGACTCCGACATCTCCTTTTTCGTGGCCGCTGCCACCACCATGGCGTCTACCAGAACTCCTTTGGTAAGGTAAGCTTTGTCCTGTGGTGCCGTGATGTACTTATTTGGCTTCCTAGGGACAGGTTCCACCGTGTCAGGAGTCTCCCGCCCTTGAGCAATCAATTCCATTAACTCATCAAAGGCGGAGTGACCCAGGAGGAGGAAGGGCGGGCACCAAATGCCTTCAGCAAAACTGACTCATCCTCAGAAGGGGGGAGGGCTTGCCAGTCACCTCTCTGTTTAAGGATCTCCAAGATGTCAGCAAAAGAGACATCCTCTGAAGGTGACTTAGGGGACCCTTCTGACTCATCTAAGTCAGTATCAGATGTCAAGGATTCTTGTGGAGAATCCAAGTGTCTCCTCTTACACAGTCTTTTCCTAGGAACTTCTTCGTGGGAGCATCCGAAGAAGCCTCCGAGGAAGAGGGGCACCCTCCAGGGGTGGCTGAGACACTGGTGCCCGGCGCTTGGGCGTGGCCGTGGGTGCAGAGGAGGATAGCGGTCCTTTGCGGGAGGAGAAGCTGTACCTGCTGATGTGGTTGTCTGAGTAGACAACACCTTCCTCATGAGGTCGAAGGCCCCGGGTCCCAGTCGAGGTATCTCGGTTCGAAGAAATGGGAAGAATCCCGAAACAGGAGCCGAAGGCACCGACCCGAGGCGGAACCGAATCGATCCGTGCGAGGCCCGAGAGGAGAGTCGGAACGAAACATTGGTCCGACTCGGTCCCGGAACCAAGGACAGATCTTGGGCCCGAGACTCCGGTACGGATCAGATGGAGTCGAGGTAGCGGTGCCGACCGAGAAAAGCGGTTCTGGCACCGAGGGCTCCACAATCATCAGGTCAGCTTCTTCCGGCTCCGAAGACTGAACAGGTCTCGGAGGAGGAACAGATGGAGATAGTGGCAGGCCTTCAAGTCTCGACATCAACTGAGAGGAGACGAAATAAGCTTGGACAGGGCCGTATGCTCCATAAGTTTCTGCACGACACGGTCCACGTCGGTGTCGGAAAGGGCTCTCGAAGAACGAGTCGAAGGGATCGAAGACGTAGCCGACCTCAATAGAGTCGGTGGAGGGAGCTCCGTCACCGGTTCCAAGACTCGAGGCTCGGAAACTGCCAACAGTTGAACACTCGGCCCGAAGTCTGTGGAACCGGTGAACCAACTAAACTCGAAGAGCTCGGAGCCGATGTCTTTGGCTCCGGCCTTCGACCCCTTCAAGAACTTGGATGCCTGGTCTGAAGCATCCAAAGCCTCCTGGAAAGAGGGTTTCAGCAATCCTCTATCCATCAGTTTCCTGCGCCTATCTGTCATGACCCTCCCACTAAAAGAGTGACAAATAGAGCAGTCCTCTTGTAAGTGGAGAGGGCCAAGACAGTAGACACAGGAACTGTGGTTGTCTGTGACCGACATTTTTTGGCCACACTGACAACGCTTGAAGCCAGATTTTAATTTTTCTGACATAACAACAAGAAAGAAAGACAGTCCAGTAATTAAAAGTCACTTCCAATGAAAAAAAACAGTCAAATCCGGTATATGTGTCAAATCCTGTAATAAAGCAGACTACAACAATACTTAGTCCAAGTTATTCAAGTAGGGGAGGTAGGCCCCGAAAAAAAACTCTGTACCCTTTAGTTAAACTAAGTAACTAATCTAAGGAACCGAGATATCAAAGTCCACTCACACACCTACTCTAACTATTCATAGACTATATTGAAGAAAATTTTTGAAAAATTTAAACAGAAAGATAAATTCTTATCTGTAAAAGCCTCGAGCTAGTCCCCAGCGATGCAGCAGCGGCAAACTAGATCTGAGGTAAAGGCAGAGGGGGATTGTGGGTATTGGATGTCCTCGAGCTTCTTCTCGATGCAGAGCTTGCAGTCGGCACGGAGCCGAGGATCGGCTCCGAACCCATGTGTAAGAACAAAGGCGAGATTGAACACTCTCACATTAAATAGTTACACCAGCCTCAGCACAGTGCAGAATATATGAGCACATAGCAACCTGTTAGAGCTCCTAGAAGGATATGAGAAGCATAAAGCCCTGAAGTCAAGAAAGATGGCATGCAACAAAGTATCAATGCTAAAAACCTGAAGAGAAGAACTCATACCAGGTCTTCAAAATAATTCACTTATGTGTATAATGTGGTAAAGTATTTCAGTTTTATTATCCAATCTCCTAGTAAACAAGCAATTATTATTTCCATAAGTGCTCCCTGATTTGATCTTGCAGTCCACATTTTTTTTCCAACACTACAGGTTAAAGATGTTATTTTTAATGCACAGCCTTGCTTATAGTGCAAAACTCACAGCGATATGTTATTATTATGGGGAAAAAACATAGCTTTGAATATGCATACCTTTGTTGATAATATCATGTCTTTGCTCTTTAATATCTCATCCAGATTTGCCAAGTGTCTTATAATTCCATGGCTGCAGTCAGAGTTTCTATTAAAATGTCTAGGAGATGAACAGTACATGACAGAACCCTTTCAGGCAAAGCAAAGGGGGGTATTAAGAAAGTTTCCACCTACATAAATCAGGTTATGTCCCAGCTTTAATCAGAGCTGCAACAAGGGGATTAGGTATCGTAGGAACCCGTCTTCCTATTGTCTTTAACTAGTTATGGCTGCTTAAGGATAGGTCGTAAACTGTTGAGGTTTTCTAAGAGCAGTTTGATACTTTACAAGCTATCATTTTTTTTTTTTGGGGGGGGGTCAGTTAACTCATTAGCACCTAAGTGATGTGGAATGTCACACACCTCTATCAGCCTACACACATCTTGCATTCAAAACATTTTCTGAAGAAATATATAAACAAAAGTAAATATTTTGTGAGCAATAAAAGCTATTTAAACTATACAGATTGCAATCTTATCAGTAAGAAGTGTTTTGTACAGTGATAAGTCAGTGCATTCATTGTCTTTTCTGTAAATGTTGTAATATATTATAATGCCCACAAACCCCAAATTATATTTTTTAATATTTCACAAATTGTCATAGTTTGGAAACTGTATAACACAGACATATATTACTGGAGCATTTTTGTTAACCAGTAATAAGTTTTCACATAACAACAAGAAATTCCTCTACGAGTGTATGCTTATTGAGATACTTACAGATATGTGAAAACATATACTTAATTGTATAATTAGCTGTACAAATAACACTGAATATTCTTCAAAGTTTGCAACTCAGAGTGCACATTTGAAATAATGTTTTCTTCAACAATGTCCAGGGTTTCACCTGATGTTGGTAAGTCACTTGTTTTTTGAAGTATATGTGGAAATATTGGTTAGTTTCATAAATACTAACAAACAACTAGCGATATATCAGGCATAGTATGATGTAAGTGGATATCGACAATTCATTTTCCTGTCACCATGGCATATCACACCATACTCCTCAAAAACATGCAGAGCTGTCCGTAATGAAAATATAAACATAAATATGAATAATATGTGATGAACACTGGTTACTTTTTCTGTTGTGTAACATCCTAGATTAACAGTGCTGGTATCATTTGTTAGTAATTCCTTGCACTTTCTAATATTACCTATTATTAGGGTCAGTCACTTAGTAAATGAAGCCAGACCCAAAAATGTTCTGGATGCCATAAGAAGCTATGGGTATGAACTGGAAGCATACAAAAATGTGTTATAGGCTTGAATGAGCTAACCTTTTTTTACAAAAAAAGGAACAGTTTGAAGTTAGCTTATAAGCTATCTATTAGCAACCACAAGAACATAATGACAGCTTATAAGGTATCAGAATTTGTATTACAGTTATAATGTTCCCTACAAGTTTGTCTGGGACTAAGCACCACTATTTGCTGCACCATTCCTGTAGCACTAACTTTAACTTAGCCTTTTGAGATCCACCATCATCCCATATTATTACAGACATTGAATTAGAAGAGCAAATAAAGCCAGAGAAAGCAAGCAGCCTCATAAAGCATACCTCTTGTTATAATAACCTCTTGTTATAATAATAATATGTATATATATATATATATATATATATACTATCGCCCCATAAGTCTCACTAGCTTGGTCTGCAAAGCTATGGAAAGGATCATCATGGACCTTATAAATAAAGATATTGGGGACCTACAGACACTGGATCCTACCCAGTTCGGCTTTGTTAAGGGCAGATCCTGCCTCTTAAACCTGGTCAATTTCTTTGAAACAGTCACCAAGGCCATTGACAAGGGGAAGGTGGTCCACACAGCCTACCTGGACCTCGCAAAAGCCTTCGATACAATACCCCACTCGGGCATTATAGATAAGCTCACCAGCTTAAATATAAACCCTATGTCACTAGATGGGTTGCAAACTGGCTCAAGGACAGAACCCACATGGTTAGAATAGCTGGAGCCATGTCAGACTCCAAACCAGTTACAAGTGGCATCCCACAAGGCTCAGTCTTGGGACCTCTCTTGTTCGGTATATATTTCTCGGAGGTACAGGCCAACATGGAAGGACTGTGGCTGACCAAGTTCGCAGATGACTGCAAACTGGGCACCATAATAGACTCTCCAGCTGACACAAGCATCCTCCAAAAGGGCCTCATAGAAACAGACAACTGGTGCCAGAGCCATGGCCTCAAGCTAAACGCCAAAAGTGTACAGTCATCCCTTTGGCAAAAACAAAGTGCCCAAATTACCACATAGGTGGTAATCCATTAAGTACAGAAGAAGTAATTAGGGACCTGGGGACCCAAGTTGATAGCAATCTCTCATTTGACAACCACGTGGCCAAAGTGGTTAGAAAAACATTTTATATAGCCCACCTAATCATGAAGGGATTCACATCTAGATCAGGGGAGGTCATCGTGCCTCTTTACTCATCCCTCATCAGGCCCATAATTGAGTACAATGCCCCTTTTGGGATGTACCTTTCCAGACACCTGCAGCAACTGGAAAGACCCCAGAAGTACCTCAACAAGAGGATCAAGGGGCTCAAACAGATGCCGTATGCTGCCCGGTTAAAGAAACTCCAGCTCTACTCAGTGGCATACCGCCTGCTCAGAGGCGATCTGTGCCTGACTTATAAAGCCATGTCCAACCCGGAATTAATGGACATGCTGCAACTCAGAAAATCCAAATCCCATCGAGCTACGCCGAGGGACTTAAACCTCAGCACTGAAATAAATAGGACATGCTGGAGGGACAGATTCATAACCCAGAGGCTCCCTTCACTCTGGAATAAAATCCCAGTCCAGGTTAGGCAGAGTCCATCATTGACTCTCTTCAAGAGGAATCTTGATGAGTGGATGGGAGAGCGTAGGTTTACACCGGGTATCACTTCCATGTCACTGTTAAACAGAAGCAGTATACTAACCTCGAAAAGGGCATAGCAAAATTAATTTAAAATGGGTGGCGAAAGCCATACACACTCTGGCTAGGCTTATAAATGCCCTAGGGCAGATAGCCTAGTATGAACCTATGAACCTATGAACCTATATATATATATATATATATATATATATATATATATATATATATATAAATATATATATATATATGGGTCTAGGACACATGCTCAACTAGCATATGTCCAAATCACAAAACATTGAACACACATACACAAAAGCACTTAAAATCGAAAAGCGCTTCTGTGTATGCGTAGTTCAAAAAAAAATCGACATTTCTGCAGGGGGGCTTTGCTCCCCTGCACCCCCCCCACACCCTCTACTTTATTATTCTCACACCAAGATTGCACTACAGTGGGGAAAAGAGAATTTTCCCTTACCCACACTGTATTCCGATCTACAAAACAGGCACACATAAACGGAAATGCTTGTCGATGTTAAGCGCTTTCGTGTATGTGTGTTTATATGACTTCATCAAGTCTTTGCAAACTCAAAATTTATATGGTTGTAACCACATGATGAGGATTCTGAAAACTTGAAATATAAGAAAGAACACATCTACATTTTGCAGGGGGGCAATCCTTCCTGCTCCCCCCAACACCCTCTGCAAAATAAATATATATATATATATATATATATATATATATATATATATATGTACCAACTCCAAGACTGCACTACAATGGAGAAAAGGGTAAATTCTCCTTTGAAGCAGTTCTGTGTAGATTGCTATACAGTGGGGATCAGGGAATTTACCTTTTTCTCCTTTGTAGTGTGATTTTGTAATCGGTATATATATTTGCAGGGGTGTGGGGGTGCATGGGGGTCTTGCCCTCTGCAAAAATATAGATTTGTTTTTTCTTTTATTTTGAGTTTTCAGAAAATGAATATGAAATATGAGTTTCAAGTTTGTGTAAATCCAATGAAGTGATATATATATATATATATATATATATATATATATATATATATAGATATATATATATATATATATATATATATATATATATATATATATATAGATATATATCAATAGATAGAGCTCTTCTGTCATCCAATAGAAAGTGGATGAGATTCCATTAAGTTCAACTTCATTTATTTATGTATCTGTACATGCATACATAGTTATTTATATATTTGTTTATTTATTGATTTAATCCATTTGTTGACTGGGATAGTCTTATCTGTGCCAAAGTTTATTTGCAGTGGAGACCCTGGGAGGATAGCTCCATGCAATACATTTTATTTAGATTACATTACAAAAACAACATGTGTTTTTATACAACAGATAAAGAAAATCCAATTGCATTGTAATTTCCATTATACAGAACACAAAAATTAGTGTGTAAAATTATAAGTGCATTAATCCAGCAGAGTCATTGCAGCAAGGTGTAGTAAAACAGTGCATTAGAGATAATAAAAGCACTGGACACGTGCAGTTGAAATAAAAAAAGAAAATCTGGAAAGTATAGAAGTCAGAAACAGAAAACTGTAGTGTAAGTGGAAGTAAGAGTATATAGAGATAAGAGTAATGGAGAAGAAAAAGGGATTAAATGGTGAAAGACAGTGTAAAAAGAAGGAATAGGAAAGGAAATGTGTAATGCGATATTTGGATACAAATGAAATTTAGGATAGGAATCATACCTCGCAGAATGTCTAGATTTTTTGCCTCGTATTTTTTGGTGTGTTCCTCATAAAATGTGCAGTTTTCTGGTAAATCACTGAGGATTGAAGTCAATAAATAATGACAAAAATTTGTGTTTCAGACTGTATATCTCTCTGAAAAATGTATGCTAACAGAAATCCTCTCATTCTGGTAATTTTCTAAGTTTATAGGAACAATATTTATAATCTGTCTCTATTTTTAAGCCTCTGCCCCACATTAGTTTAGGCTTTGTCCAGATATCTTGCACTAAGAGGTTGAGAGGAATGGAAAGAGACATGTTATAAGGGTGGGATGTTAAACAGTTGGAGTTGTGACTTTCAGTCGCTTACCCATTTAGAAGATAAATGTCCTTTTAGCTGTACAAGGAAGGTATGTGATTTTTAACTTTTATTGGTCCTTTCAGGCCTCATGGTACCAGGCCAGCCCCCAGTGCCACACATATCCATGCCAGGTCTACCAGCCATCCCCCTACTCCTGAAAACTTCTGGTACTTGCTGGTGCCAGTTGTGGATCCTAAGGGCATCCTAGGGGATTGGCCATCTGTGCTTCCATCGGGGGAGGCGGTTCTTTTTATATGCCTTATCACTTTACCTTTCCCTACCCCTCACACTCCTAGACTATGTCTGTTTGCAATTCACCTCTATGGATCACACTTCCCCTTAGGGAGCATCATTGAGAAGTGCCTTCCTTCCCAGATTGGTGCATCCATCCTACCCTACTGCTCTGTCAGTCACGTGAGCTGCTAATCGTACCTGGGTCAGCTACACTGTAGTTAGGGCTTTATCTCACTATATCACAGGAGTGGCTAATATGTGATTCAATTTTGTTCATGATTGTGGAGGGCTGGTGTTGCACAGCTTTGCAGCATGGACACTATAGAGAGAATCATCATATTTATTGTTAGATTTTGCTACTTGTGGGAGGCTCTGAGCTTGTGACAGGTTTCTAGCTGGAGCATATAGTCAGAAGAAGTTTAATTGTACCATAGATATTCTGTGCAATCAGAAAATGCAGATATCATGTAAGTAGCAGGCTAAGTAGGTTTTCAGTTCAGCAAGCGTACCTTCTCAAAATTAAACTTCAAATCACTGTTTTCTGTAACAAACCACAGCTGGTAAAGTTTGTAAGTGTGTGCCAGAAGTGATTCACATGTCAAAAGAAGGATCTCTAGAAAGGTATGGATTCACAAAATATTTATGGTAGCAAAGCATACAAATGCCGTGTTGACCCAGGTATGACTAGTGTCAGAGATTTTATTTCCCTTTAGCTTAACAATTTCATAGCATAAAACAACATACTTACTTTCATTAGGATTGCAAGACATGATTGCTTTTCTGTCTCAAAACTTTTCAAGGTTATAGCAATTACCATGTTAGAGTTAAGAATAGATTTGCAGACCTCCCCATGTCAGATCCTATTAACACTTGGAAAGATAAAATCCTTAACTGTACACCAAGAGACAGCATGTTTACATTGAATATGAAGTGAATAGATAACAGAATCATGAAAAAAAACAAATACATTAATAAATAAATAGACATATAAGGAAATAAATAAAAAATACATTTAATTAATAAATAATACCTTGTTTTCTTATTAAAAATTAGTAACCAGAAATACACAGTGAAGGGTCCCAGTCAACAAAGGTAAAATAATGCCAACAGAAGTAAAGTACAGAAAAAATACAATTCAGATGAGTAAGTGTGAGAGGCTTCTACTTGCTCACCCATCTTAACAGAAAACCAGCATTAAACTGTGTAATATTAACAAGCCATGACCTGCAATCTGAATGTTGTAACACTTATCGACCAGAAGAGATGTCAGCCTATAAATAGCCCACAAATGCTAATCCCTGCACACAAATTAGAAAAAAATCACATCTTGTACATTATGCTATAAATCATATTTATTATTTGGTCAAATTCTGGTCATTTTTATCAGTGCAAATCACTATTACCAGTTGGCGAAACCCTCAAATGAGGTATATGCTGGTATGAAGTTATAAAACATTTAACAGTACCCAAAACTTCCAAAATGGGCCAGCCACATTTCAATATGAAATTGAACACAGCTGCTACTTGATAGTTATGCACTGCAGAGTAGGAATAGTATATACAGTGTTACAAAAAATCACAGTACAACTGACATTCCTTTGACTGTAGTTTGATAATTGCTTTAAAAGCAAGATGCATATTCATATTTGGCTTCTCCAATACAGCCTCTGGCTAAACACCCTCAAAGATGTTATTTGGTTCACCACATTGCCCAAGAGATCTTCCCATTACTCAGATAACTTTGCATTTGAAACCACAACCACTTTAAATATCAAATAATTTGTTGGACGAATCACTTAATTTATACCATAGGGAAAAAAAACACAAAGCCAAAATATACTCCATCCTCTCCTAGACCAATAATAATCTCACCATCCTTCTCTTGAAGGTCCAGAGCAACTATTGATTAAGGAGTTCTCCTTCCCAGACTAGAATATGGCCTACTAAATTTCACCTCAGTCTTCAAGCACAATACCAATTCCTTTCAAACCATCTCCAATTTTATTTTTGACTTCATCATCAAATCTTCACCAAAGGAACATCATTACACTACCCTAGAAAAAAGCCAAATGGTGCCCTGTTCAACAAAGAGCCAAACTCCATCTACACAATTTTATAAGCTATTTTACCTCAATTATTTTGCTCCATTAGCAACAAAACTACATGAAAAAATATCCACTTACAACTTATGCTACCTCTGTCAAACAGGTCCAACTCTGTCCAAATCCAGAACCTTATTACAGACAACTTAGTTTGCCTTTATCTTAGCCCCATCACTCTGACAACCCCACTTTCCTTACATTAAAAAAAAAAAAAAAAAAAACGGAATCTCACTAATTTATAAAAAGACCTCCCCCGGGATTCATGAAGCTCGGCGCAAGGCCGGCGTAAGGTCTGTGCCGGCGGTGCAGTGAATAGCCGGCGCAGTAGCGCCATATGCATATTAATGAGAGTGCACCGCAACCACAGACCGCGTCGCGTAGTGTGCGTGAGCGAGCCCAGGTAGGATGCGTCTGGAGGCGTGTCTAAGCCGGCATGAGGTGAGCAACCTAATGTGCTGACAGCCACGGTCCGCCCATAATAGTAATGGCAGCAGCCAGGTCCCGTGCAGAATGAAACGCACGTAGAGTATGCAGCATAGTACCCATCCCAAATAAACGGAGAAGCAAATACAAGCCACGAAGGCTTAAGTGTACCCATCCAAGGAGCAAAGGATACGCATAAGACCGCGTTTGTCCCGCAATGCACCGTCAGTGGTTACACTCAGAGAAGGTGTACAGCAGCATGTCAGCGCGCCGCACCGACATAGGAGCAGCGACTAAGGTCACCACCTATTCCACTCTGGGTGGGGCAGTCTCTCTATGGGCAGTTGTGTCCCGAAAAAACATATTAAAAATGGCAAATGTGCTAAGATTGTAGGACATAATGATATCCCGTATGTAATGTAATGGTAGCATGAATTGGTTATTTCTGTAACTGAAATACCTAAATGTCACAAGAAACAGAATAAGCAAGCAAACTGCCACAACAATAAGCTTTTATTTAGGCAAACAAGTGAAGTCCTATGCTATATAGTGACCGTGTGTATGTGTCGGCCTGTAAAGTCAGATGTGAGTCCCGGAAATATCCCAGCTTGGAAACTGGAAAAGGTGGCAACCCCAGTAGCGACATGGGCATGGTCACCAGGGTTACCAGCTGTCCCAATGTGCCATGGACAGTCCCTGATTGGACAGTTGTGTCCCTGCAACAATCGGAAAAATGGAAAATGACCTCAGATCCCCTGCCAAAAATATTCCGCAATATACATGTAATAGTAGTATAAAACATAATACATTTGTATATGAAACACATACATGGCAGAAGAAAATGAATAAGGAACCTAAATGCTTACAGAATAAGCTTATAGTATGGCAAACAAGTGAAGTTCTGTCAACTGCACTTGCCGTGGGTATGTGTAGTCCTGCAAATTCGAAGTTTCCACATAACATGCCCCACTATGGGCATTGGAAAAGGTGCCAACCATAATGGTCACAAGCAGTAGTGAGAGTACATAGCCGGGTAGCTGTGTTGACATAACAACAGTAAGGAATCAAGATACCTTAAACACAGGCAAACATGTGCATAGCAACATATCCCACACCCAACAACGTCTCTGTCGCATACACTGGATGGTATGTTGAAGTGTAATATCCAGAAGCAGAACCCATGCATTCAGATGTAATACACAATAGCCTCATTGTACATGTCAGTCCCACCCATGTACACCTGTGCACCCTAACCCGCTAGCATCCGTGTGCAGCTATACACCCACACACAATGTGCATACCTGAAATGTGGTAAGATGTTTGTGTTAGGCAATGCCACACGGGCAAATACGTACCCACATGTCACCAACCCACCTCAGGTACAGATATGTAAATGGCTGCATGTGAATGTGTCTGCAGAATGTGTACATCCTGCATGTGGTATGTACCCATCGAAACCATATAGGTTTGCATACGACACGGTGCACATAACTGTACACATGTGGACAAGTCGGGTTGTTGAACCACCGCATCGATGATTAGCTATGCAGTGAAGTCGATCACATATAGCGGAACACGTGCCCACCAAACAGGACTTCCTAACAGGGTGCTACAGGCAAAGAAGGGAAGGTGGGACATCACATGTGGAGAGTAAGCGTTGCGGACGGCCAAATACACACGGTCAAGGTAAAGGACGGAACAACATGCATATGGCGGATGGATGTTGTTCGAAAATATATATAGAAACACATATGAAGTGCCAGTTTAGACTCAAAATACTAGATAATGCATTGAATTGTACCGTACAATATGGCAGTAGAACTAAGCCTGCATGTAATTGGTGAAGCTAAGCTGTAGTGTGATGGAATTCTGATCCTGGCAGTAACCAGTACAGCAGGCTTATGTCTGTCAGCATTAATTATCTGCTGGGTTACAGAACAATAAATGTATGTACATGCATAACATCACCCCTTCCTCTGAGGAGGATGGCCTTGTGAGCTCTATCGAAGATAACAGTACAACTCCTTACCAGAGAGACAAAGCAACGTATTAAGAAATTAACCGACTACAGTATCGGAACAGTCTAGGGTCCTTGAAACAGCTACAATCACAGAAGGACACTATAATTGACAAGGTGCCTTGCAAGGCTGTGTTATTCTCATGGGAAAACATTTAATAAGCATTACCTGAGCACTGTTGTAGGAATACAACGTTGTGGACTCTAGCGATGTAAATGCCTTGTGACTGACCACATCATTATTGTGTGCAAAAGATGATAATATACCCAATGCTCATACAGCTGTAACATGTATAGAGTAAAACAAATGTCTAAACATTTACTGCATAGTTCTTTGCCTCCTGCTGCACAGTAGTAAAACGTTATTAATCTCAGCTTCCTGTGTTATTGACTGTCAGTTTGAAAATATGAATGAGTGTTACAGTTTGATTTAAACAACTTAATTGACAGATGTGTACGGTCTAGCATGGGAATAGGTCAAGCCAACCATCACAATGTCCATGTGTACCACATACAAACAGCCAGTAACACGCAGTAGTAGTGCATGAAGGCATACGACTGTGGGAATAGTACAGGACATATGGCACGTGCCAAGTGCAGATGCATGACACAAACCCCAGGATGGGTGTCCCTGCAAAGAGGAACATGTGCCAACCACACCTCCCACAGATGTACCGGCAATAAAAACACATGGCAAACACACAGAAACACTACTGTCCAACACACGACTGCAACGGAGCCTGGTCAAACACCAACATGAAGCATGCACAAACAGGGACATGTATAATGTTTGCCTTAACACCCCCCCCCCATAGGCCAAAGAAGAATAGAATGGACATATGCATGTAATGTTGTGAAGGATGTGTGGTAGTCCTCGGTATCACAGTGTTAGGGACACAGATACACTGTCATCAACTGTGACGTATGTGCACTGTACACAGCATACCTGCATGTAATACAGAGGACAATCATGTGCCACAGAAATATACACTGGAGAAAGAGTATAGGGGATAGACAATTGTAAATGTGACAAACTATGAATATAGGTTCATACGTCCATAGGTACAGGGTAGGCCATCGTCCCAGGTTCAGCCATAACACTACACCATAGTTAGGATGACTTTGCCAACCTTCTGTGCTTCAGATAAAATACCCATGATAGTGCTGTACCTCCGTCAAGCAGGGATAATGATGTAATCCCTGGCCTATACCTGCAATTCTCCATCCAATGGACAACACACCCATGAACAAGGCTAGGAAGGATCTCTGTCTCACATGTACTGTGATGTAGATCCACAGCATTATGAGTGTCTGGGTGATATATGTGTCACTCAACACATCCCATTAATGACCGTGACAAGGTAAATGTCACCTGCCCTAGTGGTTCTGAGGGATGCAGATACAGTAGGTGAAGCATACACATGACATATGGGTTGACATGGCCTTGTATGTCAGGCACAGGTCAACACTAAACAGCAGGTATGTGACGTAATGTGGCAGGGGTCCTACAAGTGGGGCAGCATTACACAAAATGATGTCATCCTGCATCTGTACAACAATTAACCTATGAGGGCTTCCCAGCTGCTGTAGGTGTATGGTCAGATACAGTCTGAATGGGGCAATGTAGTAAATCATAGGTGTAACACGTAATGGGTACAAGGAGACAATGACCTAGCCTGATGTAGATGTGAATCCCTGCACAAACAGGTGGGCAATGTAGAGGTCCCACACATCCACGATAGCAACGTGTGTGTTGAATGAATGGTGACTGGCAAACTCTGTCCCCTGATCCCTGGTAATCACCCCTGTGCTGAGTGGACAGCCACCTATATGCTGGACAGGGGTGACCTAGTAGTTCTCCACAGGTATGATGTTGCATTACTTAGCATTTAGCTGTGGGACATGTCCCTGACAGCAGATATGCATATCTGGGAGGCCTTCAAGGATATCTGTGTCAGATGTCCGTCCCACTATGGCACCTGTTTTGCAGTCATCTACAAACAATGTTGCCCACAAAACCCCTGTGTGTGCCTGTACCGTGGAAATGTAGATGTATGACAGGAGTGGACCCACGGAAGGGCCCCATGGGACACCACTTGCGACAGGCAGTAGGTCTGACACGCTGCCAGCAACTATGACCGTGTGGGTTGTGTCACATAGACAGTTTCCAACACATTCTGTGATGTGTTCACATCCCAGCCAATGGGTTTATCAACGATACTTGAGGGGGGTAATGTGATGAAGGCCTTTGCCAGGTCAAGGTAAGCTGTATGGACTGCAACACCCCCATCAATGGCCTCGGTGACTGTCCCGAAAATGTCACCCATGCTTTAAAGGCATGAATCGCCCCTGAACAAGACAAACCGTGTTGGATGCAAAGTATGAATGTCCCCTATGCGGTCATACGAGCCGCAGTATGATCCCTCCCCATGTCTTTGCAGATAGGTCTCCTCATGGTAATGGGACAGTAATAACCAGGCTCAGTGGAGGCATTGACCCTGTGACGTGGGACTACAGTTGCCATGCGACACAACCTGTGTACCTTACCTGAGGTGAGGCTACAAAGAAATAGCTGTCCTAACTGTGGGTCTAATACCTCAATGAGATAGTGGAGTACACAGTGGGGTCACCAGCTGGTCTCATGGATGCTATGTCCACTACCCTGGAGAGAGCATGTCCCACCTGTGTGTCACAGAACATTTGGTGACCACAAACCGCTGGTACAGACATCTCCTCATGTGTGGGGGAGGGTGTGGAGATGTCCTTACTGGACTTGTCAGCCTGTTTGTTGGCAATGTGTGTATGTTGAGTAAACTCCACCTCTTTGTGAACCCAGTCAGAGCATATGTGGGAGTGACCTCCCAGGTGTTGAGCATAGCAACTGAAGGTGGTATGATTGTCAGCCAGGTCCATGTAGGTATATCTGTGGAATGTGCCCTGGACCATGGCACGACAGTGTGTAACTCTACACATATGATGACCAAGGGTGTCATACCTCACAAGGTGTCTGCTCCACCTTGTAGTAGCCACCTCCTCGTGTTGTACATCCTGTGTATGGCTGGGGTACACCACACTGGATGCTTGGCATTGGTACAATGAACCACAGTTGGGTAAGTGAATGCCTGGTTCATGCAGTCCTGTAGGTACTGGTAGATGGCAAATGTGATTGATGCAGTGGCTGCAGTACTGTCGACCACTGGCTCAGGGTCCTTAAAGGAGACCACAGTAGTGTGCAGAATTGTGTAGTCCGCCTCTGAGCAAGCAATGTGTATGGTAACTGGCAACACTCACAGCAACGGATGCCAATAGCAGAAGCCAATGTCCAAATAACATAGATTAACTTCTGCATGATAATATGTCTTATCATACATGTATTGACACGTGTGCTAATTACAATTGCAAATGGCGGTAAGACTGGCCTAAAGTTCCCGTGATGTACACAGTCTGGAGGTGTTGTTCGATAATAAAGTGGCAATACCTCCCAATCGTGACCCCTGGGTATGAAAGTGGTTGCTAACCTGCAACATTGGATGTACACCATTGGGTTCTGGTGTCGGAAGACATGGTTCCTGTAGCACTACACAGTATGGGTAGTCAAGCAGACATCGATTGCTGAACACACAGCATCAGTGAAACCCACTGCTCACAAGGACACAGTCCGACAAGCTCTACACTTTACATATGCACAGTGGTGTCCATTGTAGGACCCAAAATTGTGGAAAGAACAGAATGATGTCTTATTTCAATGCGTACCTGAACTCATTGTCATCACAGGTACACATATGCACCGCAAGCGTGTTTAATGTTGCTGATAGCTGTCCATTTAATGCAGCACAGATGCACAGAAATACCCAGGTACCGGGTCCATAGAACTGCGTCCACATCACAGTCCCGCACATGAAGGATGTGTAATGGGTACTGTCGATTGTTGCAGTCAAGGGATTCTGGGTATGTAGACTCTGGGCTCGGTGTTGTTTCGCAGGCAATCCTTTGTCCGCCCGCCCGTGGGAGGGATGTGTCGTAGCACCTGCCTTACTCTCCGCTAATAATGCAAACCATCCACGGAGAATGCTAAATGCAGGTGTGAAATGTGTACAGCCCTATACTAGTGTCCAGTAGGCAATTGTCATGGATGGACAACCGTATGGCCAAGATGGCACCCACAACTGCAAACCCGGGTAAATTACACAGCCGCGGTAAGGCATAACACAGGAAATACACATAGGGACTACAGTTGACATTCCACATACAAAGCCGGACCGTTGTGCCAACACCGGCGTACATAGCACTCAATCTGCCAGCAACAGAATGAGGAGCACCCGCTACCATACAGCGGAACAGATGTGCGACCTGAGGAACACATACTAATGGCACACACACAACGTCAAGTAGGATATGTAAACTATGGCATTCCCACCTATGAAGACAACATGGTTAAATGAAAACATAGGTAATCAACATGTTCCGGTGGTGTTATATTGGAAATACGGTGACGGATATGTCCCATTGGGATGTCTGAGGTTTATATAAAGCAGTTGCTAACCAGCATCTTTGGATGTATGTCATTTGTTCACAGTACTAAATCACCTGGTTATGTAGCACCATGTAGACTGGGTAGTGAAACAGACATCCGCGATTGGGAATATACACCAGCAGTGAAAGCACTGGGCAGGTGGACACAGTCCAGCAACATCTAACTTGACATATGCACATCGGTGTCCATTGTAGGACCCAAAATTCCATTCTTGGATTGCCTGCTAGCTTCCTGCATTACTCACGTGATCTCATTGTCGTCACCACGTCACAGGTACACATATGCACCGCAAGCATGTTCATTGTTGATGATAGCTGTCCATGAAATGCAGCACATGCACAGAAATACCCAGGGTGCGGGTCCATAGAACTGCGTCCACATCACAGTCCGCACACATGAAGGATGTGTAATGGGTACTGTCGACTGTTGCAGTCAAGGGAGTCTGGGTATGTAGAATCTGGCCTCGGTGTTGTTTAGCAGGCAATCCTTTGTCCGCCCGTGGGAGGGATGTGCGTAGCACCTGCCTTACTCTCCGCTAATAATGCAAACCATCTACGGAGACTGCAAAATGCAGGTGTGAAATGTGTACAGCCGTATACCAGTGTCCAGTAGGCAATTCACATGGATGGACAAGCGTATGACTAAGATGGCACCCATAACTGCAAACCCGGTGGAATTACACTGCCGTAGTAAGGCATTACACAAGTAATACACATAGGGACTACACTTGACATTCCCCATACAACAAACACAGACAACCAGCCGATGAAGTCCAAAGCAAAGGCGGTACTGTAGACACCGTCAGTGACCACTCAGAGCACACCCGCACTTAACTGCAGTCACCATACTTTATTGAAGCTCCTTCGTCTGCTTCATAAGCAGACTTATTCAGAATACATACAATGCAGTCCAACCTACTACATGTAAAACCCTTAATTGGTCAGTAAATTAGATGTGCTAGGTATTAATTACATGCCTTAAAGGCAAACAAGCAAACAAACTTTACTTGGGTTACAGATTCCACACAGTGAGGACATCAGACATTGCTTGAAAGGTACATTCTTCATAGAGAAATAGAAATATATGTATATATATGAAAGATGAACCAACATAATGTTTTCCAAATGTCTGACTGTGTAAGCTACATATATATGTTCTACGGACTGTGCCAATATATTAAAAAGAACTGCAGACACCTAGTAATATAAATGAACCATAATATACACAGATAAACCGTATGATTATGACTAATGTAAAATAGACCAACGAAATGTAAAGATTCACAATGTGGTAATGTAAATATTCATTTAGAAGGTTACTTAAATAAATCAATTCAGACATCCATGTCAAATACTAACACAAGGCCAGTGAGGTGCCTGCCCTCACATGTACTGGGATGTTGTTCCACAGCATAGTGAGTGTCTGGGTGATGAATCTGTCCCACCAACACGTTCTATTAATGACAGTGTCAAGGTGTACGTCACCTGCCCTTGTGGTTCTGAGGGATCTAACTTCTTTAGGTGAAGCATACTCATCAGATCTGGGTTCGACATGGCCTTGTATGCCAGGCACAGGTCACCTCTGGGCAAGTGGTATGCAACTGTATACATCTGGAATTCTTTCAGTTGGTCAGTATAACACATATTCATGAGACCCTGCATCTGTTTGTCGATGAACTGTTGGTGCCTTTCCAGCTGCTGCAGGTGTCGGGTCAGATACATTCTGAACGGGGCATTGTACCCAATCATAGGTCTAATGAGTGATGAGTACAAGGGGACAATGACCTCCCTGATCTAGATGTGAATCCCTTCATGATGATGTGGGCAATGTGGAAGGTCTACCTAACTTCGTTAGCGCGTGTGTGTCTAGCGAATGGTTAACAACAACCCGGTCCCCAGATCCCTGGTAACTCCCTCTGTGCTCAGTGGTTGCCACCTATATGGTAGCTAGGGGTAACCTTGTTCTTCCGAAGGGTATGACTATGCATTTCCTGGCATTTAGCTGTAGGCCATGTCTCTGGCACCACTTATCCACATCTGTGAGGCACTCCTGAAGGATATCTGTGTCAGATGTGTGTCTGACTATGGCACCCAGTTTGCAGTCATCTGCAAACATTGTCACCCATAACCCCCCTTTGTTTGCTTGTACTTTGGAAACGTAGATGCTGAAAAATAGTGGACCCAGGACTGAGCCCCATGGGACACTTGTGACTGGCTGTGAGTATGACATGGCGCCAGCAACTATGACCATGTGTGTTCTGTGACTTAGCCAGTTTGCAACCCATATGGCGATGAATGGATATACATTCAAGATGACGGGTTTATCACTGATACCCGAGGGGGGTATTGTGTCGAAGGCCTTTGCCAGGTTGAGGTAGGCTGTATGGACTGCTTTACCCTCATCAATGGCCTTGGTGACTGATCCTACAAAGTCAAACACATGTAAAATGCATGATCTGACTTTGACCAAGCTAAACTGGGTTGTATCCAAAGTATGCAAGTCCCCTATGTCTTTATCTATGAGTTCCATTATGATCCCTCTCCATGGCTTTGCAGATAAGGCTTGGGATGGTAATAACTAGGGTCAGTGGAGGCACCATCTATGTGAAGTGTGACTACAGTCGCCTTGTGCTACTACTCGGGTATGTATCCTGAGGTGAGGCTAAGATTAAACAGCTGTCCTAAGTGTGGGTTTAATTCCCCATAGAGTTCATGGAGTACACAGCTGGGACACCATCTGGTCCCATGGATGCTGTGTTGACTGCCTTGGAGACAGCATTTCCCACCTGTGCGTTACAGATGTTCCAGGATCTACAAGTCTCAGGTATAGATAACTCTCCATGTGGGGGAAATGTTAGCACTGAACATGTCAGCCAGTATGCTGGCAATGTGGTTCAGTCACCTTCACATCATTGTGAACCCGGTTTGAGCATATCTGGGAGTGTCCTCCTAGGTGTCCAACATAGCTAAAGAAGGACTTATGAATGTCTGTTGAGTCCTTGTTAATTTCTCTGTTGAATTTCCCTGGATGATTTCATGACAGCTTGTAGTTCTTCACATATAATGAGCAAGGGTGTGTTACCTTACAAGTATTCGCTTTAACTTGTAGTATCTACCTCCTGTCGTTGTAGAGCTAGTTCATGGCTGGGGTCCACCAGACTGCATGCTTGTCTGTGGTACAAAGAGTCTCAGTTTTGTATGGGATTGCCTGATCCATGCAGTCCTGTAGGTGCTGGTGGAAGGCATATGCGTGATTCAGCGGTTTGAGTGATGTTCACCACTGGCTCAGGGGCCTTAAAGGAGACCACAGTAGTGTTCAGAAGTGTGAAATCGGCTTTTGAGAAAGGCATATGTATGGTAACGGCACCACTGTACATGGAACATCATGGCAATACACCACGGCTGGATGTGGGTAATGCTGGACATACCCACGGCAGGCGTGGCGCGTTCAGTCGATGCCGAGGGACCACACATAGCCAGCCGTAGGCATAGGCCAAGTAGGCAGCCGTCTAGGGCGTTGCTCTACTCGGGCACCTTTCAGACTTTGTTTGGTGTAGGTAGACCAGGAGGGGGGTAGCGGGTGATGTTGTGGTGGCAACTTCTGCCTAGGGCACCACTTAACCTAAGGCCACTCTTCCGTGGGTAATACAGCAGTACCCACACCCAGGCGGGTCATTGCTAGTATGGCATATCATCTATGGCACAGTTGACATGTACCACCAGCGTGTTTAAGGTTGATGATAATTGTCCATGAAAATGCAGGACATATGAACAGAAATCCCCAGATTGTCGGGTCCATAGAAGTGCGCCCACATCCCAGTCCCCAGATTACATGAAGGAGATGTAATGCGTACTGCGGGGTTTGCAAGCCATGGGATCCTGGGTATGCAAAATGGGGCCGGTGTTGCTTGGCAGATAATCCGCTGTCCCACTCGGAGGGCTGTGGCATAGCATCGGCCTTACTCCTCCCACTAAGGATGCAAAGCATCCACTGGGTAATGCTAAAAGCAGGTGTAAATGTGTTCAGCCCACATCAGTGCGTCCAGTAGGCAATTCCCATGGATGGACAAGTGTACACCAAGATGGCACCTATAACTGGACACCTGGTGGAATTACACAGCCGCGTAAAGGCACAACAGAAATACCATGACTACAGTAGACACTCCCATACAAAGTCAGGACCGCATGTAACGTCGCCCATACTGCGGAACAAATACGCCACCTCTGGAACACATACTAATGGCATACCAACAACCTCAACTACGGTCATAATTTACGTTTCAACATCGCCGCTCGGCTACAACGAATAGAAAGTCAATGAATAAATAGGGTATGCATGTTCTGTCTGTTTTATATTGACAATACAGTGGCGTGATATGTCCTACTGGGCTCTGAGTGATTACTTAAAAGCACTTGCCAACCTGCAGCATTACATCAATACCATTTAAGCAATCGTAGTAGAACAGGAAGTTTCGTAGCACAAAATATAATATGTGGGAAGGAACAGACATCCACAGTGGGGAACATACAGCAGCGCAAACGACGGGGCGATAGACACAGCCCAACATGTTCTACATTTTACATATGCACATTTGTGTCCATTGTAGGACCCAAAATTTCTCCTTGCAATGCCAACTGGGCAAGTAGACATCAAGATGAACTACAGCCGACTACGCACAGCTACATATGCACCGCCAGCGCAGCTCGGTATGCTGATGACAACCGTCCATGAAATGGCGGGATGATATGCACAGAACCATGATTGTCGAGTCCACAGATAAAGGCCCACATCCCATTCCAGCAACATGGATTTATGGGTACTGTCGAGGGTTGCAGCCATGGGATCATGGGTATGCAGAAATGGGTGCTGGAGATGATTACAGATGATCCATTGTCCCGCCTGCAGGGAGGGATGGGGTACAGAACATGCCTCCTGCCACCTGGGCACCACACTGACAATCATCCAACGGAGAATGCTAGCTGTGAAATGGGTGCCACAGCCTTGCCACTGAAAACCAGTAGCCTCCCAGATGGACACAAATGTATTGACAAAGAAGATTGTTCAAACCTAAGTATACAGGAACATGATGGAAACAGACACACCAGAGACATCACCTGCTAATCGCGCATACAGCAGCCACAGCGGCGGCGCAGCATGTGGAACGCCCACCGCGTGAACATAATGTAACAAATTGTGGAACACATACACGTGGCACAATGCAACAACGCCAACTAGGAAGGTCATAACATGGTTGTTAGCAGGCTCCCACACACAAATAAATGACATACCGTCATGAATAACAGGTTCTGGCGGCATGCACCGCCGTAAGCAGGTCGACAACAAAAAGAGTAGTCTGCCGGTACCCCGGAGGATTGTTTCAGTGAAGCTGCCAGCAACCTGCATACCACAGTAACACCAGGTTGGGTAAATTGTGGAAGGACACGGGTTCCGTAGTACCCGCAGGTGGCAGGACAGACACCGGATTGGGAACACGCGCAGTCAAACCCACTGGCCGAATGGACAGTCCAACATGTTCTACACTTTACATATGCGCGTAATATCGGTGTCCATACGCAGGACCCAAAATTTCTCCTGCAAGTGTGGCAGCATAGTGAACCAGAAGAGGTGATGAAAATGCGACCAGCGCACAGGCGCGCACCACAAGCTCGCGGGTGATGACAACAAACTCATGAAATGCAGGACATATGAATAGGACTCCCAGGCTGCCGGCCCATACACGCAGCAAGGCGTCATATCCCATTTCCGCACGCAGCACAGAAGGGTGTGGCGGGTACTGTTGAGGGTTGCAGACATGGATCGCGGGTATGCAAAAATGGTGCCCAGGATTGGGCATGATTCATTATCCTACCCGCCATGGTATATGCTATTCGCAATAATAATGCCGATCATCCAATCGAAATGTACAGAATGTAGCCAGAAATGTTTACAGCCCCATACTATGTCCAGTAGGCAGTTCCCATGGATGAATAAACGCACGTGCCAAGATGGCACCGCCCATAGCTGCAAACCTGGGGGAATCCCACAGCTGTTGCAAGGCATAACCCAGGAAATACAGAGGGACTTAGGTAGACACTCCCCCATACAGCCAGACCATGAAGAGATACCGCCAGTGCACCACCAATCCAAGGCACATCGCCTGTTAGGGATCACACGCCCACAGGAAACAGATGGGTGACCTGAAAATATACCAATGGTACAACTTAATGTTTCATGGGAAACAGCGATACGATGGTCAAACCAGCATGCTCCTGCCTTCACTTGGTGACATCCTTCGGAATAATAGGACGAGGTCAAGACCATGGCAAACACCCAATGAATAGAAAGACTTACAATCTTATGGCCAACAAAACCATGTCAAATATAGGTAGATGGAACAGTCAACTTAAACATTTCTGCCTGTTTGCTTAGAGAAGTGGTATCCAAAGGTACTTCATGGCCATGTAAGGCGCTTATCACCCATAGGCCCCGTGGAGACTTATATACATAACATGGAAGTATCCAAGCTTTAAAATGTCCACCCTTACACTACTTCACTTTGCGCGAATAATGTAGCTGTAGCTGCTAGCATAAAACACAGACGCACTGCTAACGAAGTCATTACACGCCAACATCACAGAAAGTATACTATGAACACACATCGACAGCAATAGATATTGTACTATGAACACAAACAAACCAGAACCCAGAATGAACCCCTGTAGTTCGACACAACACAAGTCTTCGAAGACGAAACAGTTGATAAACATGCACTATGAGCCGCACAACGTTTGCAGGAAAAAGTAAGTTCATTGTCGTGCTAACAATCAACAATGAGCTCCAACAAGATTTTAAAATATCATATTGTTGATTGTGAACAGAAGTTTAAGAATTTGCTTTTCAGTAGTTAAGGAAGTTAAAACAATGGAAACACACACACACGGGAAGGGACGGGAGACGAATCCCCACGCCCCTATCTACATGAACTCAACAATTACAGTACAGAAGCATTTACAGAACGCTACTGCCCATCGATTTAATACTGAACAGAGCACTGTCAGAGGCATACTTGTAGGCTGGGTGACATCACCAAGAAGACAATAGCGCTGGCACAGCTAGCCAAGGTATGCTGCTATGGAGCCGCCTAAAAGCATGTTCATTCCTGCAGAGGCAGCTGGAAACACACACACACACATGGAAGGGACGGGAGAGAAGAAGAACCTACTTCTATCTACATAATTGAACTGCACTACAGAAAAATATGAAGCATATGGTACAGAACGCTGGCCACCGAAGTTTTACTGAAGAGAGCTGCATGTCAGAGGGCATACTTGTAGGCTGGGTGACGATTACAATTCAGAAGACAATAGTTGGCACAGAAGCAGCAGTATGTGTTGGCGGAGCCGCCTAAAAAGCATGTCTATCTCGCAGAGGCAGCTGGAAACATACCACACACACACGGGAATAATGGGACGGAGACGGTAACCTAATGCCTATCTACAATGAACTTACTACAGTATGAAGCATTTACAGAACGCGCCACCGAAGTTTACTGGAAGAGAGCGCATGTCAGAGGCATACTTGTAGGCTGAGGACGCTACCCGCATAGTGACCATAGCTGGTACAGACTAAGATATGTGTTATGCCGCGATGCCTAAAAGCATGTTCATTCAAGCAGAGGCAGCTGGAAACACACACACACGGAAGAGGACGTGAAGCGACCAAACCTACGCTTTATCTACATGAACTTACTACAGTATGAAGCATTTACAGAACGCTTACCGAGGAGTTTACTGAAGTGAGCGCTGTCAGAGGAACATACTTGTAGGCTGGGTGATATCACCTTAGCCAAGACAATAGTTGGCAATAGCCAAGATTTGTAAGTTGCGGAGCGCCTAAAAGCATGTTAATTTGCAGAGGCAGCTGTGGAAACAGGTGTTACACACACACAGAGACACACACACACACACACGGAGACCTAACCTACGCCTATCTAAATGAACTTACTACAGTATGAAGTATTTAAGCAGAACGCATGGCTTACCGAAAGGCTTTAAGTGGAAAGCGCTGTCAGAGAGACATACTTGTAGGCTGGTGACATCACCCAGTAAGACAATAGTTGGCACAGCCAAGATTTGTGTTATTCATGGAGCGCTAAAAGCATGTTAATTACACTGCAGACGCAGCAGGAAACACACACACACACAGACACACACACACACACACACACACACACACACACACACACACACACACAATAATAATAATATTGAAAGGGGACGGAGATCTAACCCTCCACTATCTACATGAACACACTACAGTATGAAGTATTTACAGAACGCGCCACCTGAGTTTACTGAGCAGAGCGCTGTCAGAGGATACCCCCTACATTAGGTGTATCATTTGCAGAGGCAATGCGCTCCGATCGAGTTAGGTCAGAGCGCGCAGTCAACGCAGCCTGTTACCATCCCAAGGTCGCCGCTCAGTAAACATCGCTAGTGCGCCGTGCAGTCGGGAATACCTGGGTAACTACTGATCAGTACATCACTGCCTACCGGGCATGCTCAGACACTTAGACCTCGCACAGAGCAGACATGCATACACATGGTGCGGCGACGGCATGGGTGGCGGAATGTGGACCAATGGTGTGTCCAGCCACACAACAGAAACCTGGCCATGCCACAGACGCGGCCGCTATGGCGGGGATACAGGTGCATGCACCCGGGTATAACTGCAGTGCGTCAGCCGTAGTGTGCACTGTGCTGTGTGCCTATTCACACAGCTGCCTACTGGGCATGTGCTCAGACACTTAAGAGTCAGCACAGAGCAGACATGCATACATGGTGCGTGGCATGGTGGCGGAATGTGGACCGTGCAGAAGTAATGTCCAGCCACACAATAATAGAGGCAACCCGCCATGCCACAGACATGGCGGTGCAGCGGGGCAAATATCTAGGTGCAATTAACCATGTGGTAGGACTGGGCCTACAGTTTGTTGTATGCTACAGACAATACCTCCCAAACACAGGCTACCTGCACAGATGTCCTGAGACACTGGTGAGTGGGCATGCTCTCACAACAGCAATCAGACAGTGACATGAACCACCCATACATAGACTGGGAACATTAGCCATGGCACAACACACCACGCCACCGGTCACAGGTGTTCTCACACCTGGCCACTGTTAAACAGCCATCCAGCATAGATACTAGGGGGCGGATGTCTGACAGGTCTGCCCATCACACATGGTGAGGATATGCCCCACACAGGATGTACAGCCCCCAATGGTGATGCCAGACCAGATAGTGGATCCACTGGTCATCCACATCTGTAACCAACACCGCATGGGGACCCAAGTGATGACCTCTCCACAACAAACCACACACATCATACGACCGTGTGTGGTAACGTACCCTACAAGTCCCTCCATGCCAGTGTTGAACCCAGGCCAGACCGGCAACCGCCTAACGAATGCATTCTCTGAGCACCCACATGCATGTCTGCAACAGGCAAACATGATAACATCAGGACCTTTGTCCACCACAGGTAGGCACATGGTGTGGTGGGACCCCAGCCACTGACTAGCTGTACATCAACAGTTGGAGCTACACATGACAGAGCAATGTCAATACCAGGGAAACCATCTCCCATTCATACCAAGGCCACCATACGGCCACACATACAATCATCCACGGCCGCTAGGGAGTGGTACTGCAGAAGCACATGAGACAAATCCATAGGGCCTTCCCTAACTGTGGTAAGGACATAGTTGGGGGCACACAGACTTGGCTGGAAATGGTCCAGAATGGTACAACGGTCACTGCACCCACAGACATTGTCTGCAAACCAGCCGACATGTTCCATGCAGACATCCCACCTCCCCAAGAGGGACATATCCATCCCACCAGAGTGTAGCCTCCCAAACATCCATATGGCCTGGAGGATCCCATATCTCTATGGCGGTTGACACAGCACCAATGGGCACCGATGGTGTCCCTGGCTGTGTGCTACCCATCCTCATTGAGGGCCTCGCCCACACATGCGCCACTGTGTCATGTTAGCCTTACTATGGGGTATGTCCGCGATGGATGGGAGAAGGCATGTGAGGTCCCACTATGCCAGGGTAGTGCTCTTATGGGACTGTAGACAGCCACACCCTATCCGGGCTTGACAAGCCTTGTCTGCAAAGCTGTGGGAGGTCCACAGGTGCCCATGGATACAGACAGCGTGTACAGCCAATACCGAACATACCCACAACAACATAGTCAAGGGCGGATCCTGCCTCCTGAACCTGCTCGCCCCTGTCTGGAGTGGTCACCAAGGCCATTGATGGGGATACGTGGTTTGCACACAGTACCATGACCTGGTGGGATTTTCGCCTCAGAGCACACTACACATGGGACTCATGAAAGGCTCACAGCATACATGTGGGGACATATGTCACCCGATGCTTCTCAGAAAGGTTGGAGGTCACACCACACAGGGTTGGTGTTCCTGGTGCCTTGTCACACTCATCTGGTCTCCAGTGGAGGCCCACAGGGCTCAGTCCTGGGCCCCGCCATATGGCATTCGACCTTCCAATGCGCATGCAATCATAGGGGATTGTGGCAGACAAGGTATGCAGATGATCACGCGACCGCCACCATACCCAACACCCCATGTGACATGGACATCCACCCAGGGCGTCATAGACATGGATAACTGGTGCCAGAGCCATGGCCTGCTACTACATGCCAGAGAAGGTGCAGACCTACCCAGTGTGAAGGACATGTTCGCCCAATGTCACATGTAGGTGGTAAGCCATTCCAGATGGTGGACATGTTCATGGAAATGGCTACGACACCTGTCGCTAATATCTGTCAACACACACAATGGCAATGGGTGTGAAGACATTCCACTGTGGCCTCCTGGTCTGGAAGGAATCGCATCGACATCAGGGGTGTTCATTGTACCCCTGTACACATCACACACCAGAGCAATGACTGCTACATTGGCACATCTGGCCTGTAGCTAACCTGATGCCTGCAGCACTCGGAAGGACCGCAAACGCTAATAAGGCGGGATGATGGTGCTAGGACATGTGTCACAAGCTGCACGACCAAGGGGACTCCAGCTGTAAACCTTCACAGCACATCTGCTCTGTGGTGATCTGTGCCTGGCATACACGGCCATGTCTGACCCAAGTGACATGGGCATATTCCACTTCCTAGGCTCCAGGCAAACACGGGCACAGAAGCGACTGTCACAATACACATCAGCACAAAGAAGAGTGTGACGTGCTGGGGGAACAGGGTCAACGGCCGGAGACCCCCTACAACACGTAGAGGAGTGCCAGCCCATGTGAAGGAAAGGCACTGACTGCCTTCGTCCAGGAGTAATAATGACGGTGGATGTGTGGATATAGTTATGCGCCAGGCATCCTCTGTGTGTCAGTGCTGGACGAGGGACTGGGGACTGATGGATGTGGCATCCCATCCTGAGGGGTGTTAGCAGCCACACACAGTCATGCTAGGTCCACATGTCGAGGGCACATACCCTGTTATGTACATGTGCGCCTATGTTCCTATGTAGGGTCCATGCCGAAAGGGTACCTGTGCTATGCTGATGTTGCCAGACATGCTCAGGGGTACCTACCATCACGCTGCGGGGAACTAATTACAGTGCTCCCAGTAGGCACACATGCAAGTACAATTCATCATTGTCATACGGGTTAACTGAACCAACATGGTGCTACACATGTAACCACCACACATACTGTGTACACAGATCAATGAATGCTGCACCTGTCCTGCATGGTATGTCTGCTGCATGATGTCAGTGCACAACCCACATCACATACACACCTGTCACCAGCCATACACACACACCACAACATACACATCACGCATTATGCGACACAGGTATCACATACACCTCTCACTATCTTGTCCACCCTGTGCATCAGAATATGTTTGCATAACCATGCACTGATGGTGTAGCTCAGCAGTTATGTGGCAGAGACTTCATCATATGCACAGGGTGATATAAAAGCCACAGGCATAGGCTGTACCAATGGATGACATCATGTGTGTGTGTAAGGGCCTGTGCATTGACTGGGCATGTCTGTGTACATTGCATGTGGGTGTGGTGGATTCTACAGTCGTGTTTGCTGTGTGTGGGTTTGTGTGTACACAGTTCAGTCATCTGTGATGCCTACATCGGGTATGCTTTACAGCCCCAGACTGTACAGTGCAGGTGTTACGCTCACTGTAATGTCGGCCTGCCGCGACGCGACCTGTGCTGCCTGGGGTCGCATCGGCACGACCGGGTGTAGGTACAGACAGTCCACTCTCCGATGTCACATGTCCGGCTGGAAACGCGTTCACGCCGGCCAGCCCAGGCCACGCCCACGCGGCCTGCTCTGTCCTGGTGTGGTCGGTGTAGTAGCAGCTGCACTGCTGCCGCTACCAGCACTGGGTGGGTGGGCATGGGAGGTGGCACGCACACGCTGACCTGCACCAAGTGGTGTTGCTGGCCCACGCCCACGCCCCATGCCTCACCCCTACCTGGTGTTCCTGCACGACAGCCCACGCCAAGGATGGCCATGCCTCGTCGAGGATACCAGCCATCTCACCCACTTCCTATCCAGAACATCGCAAGATGCTGTTGGCCGCCAATGCCTGGATGTTGTCATTCAAGGAACGGATTGCAGACCTCTGCAGCCTCTGCCCTTCCTGGTTCTGCCGCTCGGCATGTGCCTGCACCGCCATTACAGTCTGGAACATGCGCCTGGTTATACCAGCTGCTGCACCCTGTAACGGCAGGTGTATGTTCAGCGGTGCTCCCCACGAGGAGCACCTGCCACATACCTGCATGGCACTGCACCAGTCATTACACTGGCAACATCGGTGTACCCACACCTTCTGCAGCCACCACACATTCCTGCTCGGTGCCGCCAGACGCTGACTGACCGTCATCTATGGGCAACGGTGTTGGGGTATGTGTCGGCATCCTAACCGTGTTCAGGGATGAAGGGACGTTTAAGTGGTGTTCACCAATGGCACAGTGTGTGCCTGTGACGACCCTGCCTGTGCCTCATGCACATAGTCATCACCACTAGTATCTGTGGGGACACTAGCATCATCTGGACCGCAGGAGGGGAACTCACCTACAGCACCTGTCAATACAAAGGCATACCGTCAGTTACAACACACACACACACACACACACACACACACACACACACACACACACACACACACACAGACATCATGCATGTGATAATGCAGGTGGCATGCAGCATTCACACACCACAGACCAGTGAATGTAGACCAGACATTCCTAGTGGCAGTATGCACACTGCCCCTGTGGGAACAGTACAACAGGCAGGTGTCTTTAGTAGGCATGCAGTACACACATTCATGGTAGTTTGCATGCATCGCGTGATACACCGTGTGGCCACGGGTGTGTTGACAGTACACATGTCTGCCGACACTATGTCATGTACACCGCATACATGTGTGGTATCATGTGGACGTGACGATGGTGTCCTGACTGCATGCAGCACATCACAATAAGCTGTCATGGTGCAGTGTTATGTGTACAGTCTACAGATACAATGTATGGGTAACAGGGATGTCTGTGCAGAAAGCGGTTGGTGTGAGCTGTGTACATAGCTGCACAGTGTGGAGGCGGGCACTGTGCCACTGCACAGTAGCAGGACACAGTTATGTTTCTGTGATGCGTGACCTGGACATTACATTGCCATGTCTGTAAGTCGGTTCATCCGCCAGCAGCACGATGTGGTGGATATTGGAGGCACCTGTAGTAGCTGTGGAGAGGCATTCCATGTCAGTGGTGTACTACATCGGATGTCCAGGGGGGCCACTACAGTGATGAGCCCACTATGTGTGTACAGGGTGCAACAGTGACTACCCACTGTGGATGTACTGTGTGGCAACATGCCTGTAGGTATCGACCATGGCCTTGTCTGTCTGGGTCATTGACAATTGTGTGTGGTGGACATCGTGCACATGGCCCTGTGGTGGCCCATGTGACATACAACCATACTAGTGTAAGGTGTCACATTCCTACAGATATGCAGACAGTGTGGATGTCTGCTATGGTGCATAGGTCATGTCATGGTGTGAAACTGTTGCAGCCAGACATCCACGTGCATGGGACATGGCATGTGCCATGTCACAATGTGTGCACCCGATGCAGGGGCATAGGTCACATTGGTAACACCTGTGCTCTGGCAAGATCACAGCTCACTATGTGGTACTGTGTGCATACTGCAGAGGCATACCGATGCATACTACACATGCAGCCATTGTGGAACACCTACACCATTGTATGCATAGCTGAATGCACGTAATACACCAATAGGTCGTGTGGTGTCATGCCACTCTACGCCAATGGTCGTGTATCTACTGTACATGGGTGGTGTGTGTGTCGGGTGGTGCAACCTGTATACCGTGACTGGGGCACACACAGGTGTGCATGTCATGCCTGGACACATGGGGAATATCAATACACCATATCATGCCTTTGACTAGCAACAGACTTACCTGCAACAGACCCTTGTGTTTGCGGCACGCCAGACGTACCTGTTAAAGGATGACACAAAGGTATACACATTATCCATTACTATCGCCACAGTCAGCAGTGTGCATGTCACATCATGCATCTGTGAGTTAGCATGTGCTATGCACATGTCTGCTAACACAACATAGCATACTGTAGTATGTGTCCTGTGTGGCCATATACCTGGCATGTATTGCTATATTATGTGTTGTACTATGACACCCCACCCACGCCACTTATCATACAAACATGCATCCCTGACTTACCATGCAGCTCCAAGCTCATAGGGAGACACCCACCTCCACGATGGACGCATGGGTTTCTGCGTGTTGTTCGTGGGTGTCCCCAGACTGGCCAGGAGCTCCTCCGTGGCTGTGAGTGGGGCTGGGTTGGTGGCCCACCACCTGTCCCATGCTGTTGTCTGGCGATTGCAGCGCACGCTGTCTTGCATGCCGGATCAGGTCTGTGCAGTGCCTGCGGATCTGCTGATAAGTGCGGTTGTATCCGCCCAGGCTGTTCACCCTCCTGCACATCTCCTCCCACATCTCCTGTCATTCCTGTGCCTGCTGTGGCACATGACTGAATAAGACGCCATGATTAGTATGGAGGTATGGGATGATCACCTCCTCCTGTGGGCTGAAAGGAAGCCGGGAACGTGGCATTATCTGTAAGACATAATGATGGTGGCAGGTCACATTTACACTGCTGTGCTGGCATACTGTTGGAAATACATTGCTATGACAAGTACGACATCTGCACAGTAATCTGTGAAAGGCATCATGGCAGTGACACAGCCGATGTGTTGGCTTCACACCATTGAGCAGTGGGTGTCACATCATAACTGTTTGCCACCCCATCACACTGTACACGCACCATGTAGATGTTAGCCAGCTGTGGACATGTGTACCTGGCTGCACCTGTGTCCATATCACTGGCATAGGTCCCATGTGACGTCGGTGCTGATGTTCACCTGGACGCTGTGTATATGTCAGTACACATCACGTCTGTAGCCATTGTGAACGTCAGCAGTGGCACTGTACACATACACATGGACACCTGCACATGCATGTGTTGTGCCATGTACATCCACACAGCACTGCACGGGTGTTGGACAACTCGCCACAGCTCACCTGTGTTGCACATGTGATAGACATAGGGCAATGTGTAACCATGACACATTAGCAGGACAGGCCATGCATAGCATGTACACACACACATTGTCCAGAGCATCACACAGCACCTGTGACACCACAGGGTGCATCACCGCCACATTACTGCTGTGTATGGTTGATAGTGAGAGTGCCTTTTGTCCATTGCACCATGTAGGATCAGATAGCTCATGCAGCCTTGCTGGGCAGGTCTGCATGGTATGGCAGGGTATGCCACATACATGGCACTGGGTTGTGATCCACCTGGGGGTTTACGATATTGGCAGGGTGGCTGTCCATTCCATATGTCATTGCTATGTGTATATGGACATTCAACATGTCTATCGCCATGGTGTGGACACTGGCCTCAAGCAAGGTATACTGCACGCTGCTTGCTGAGGGTGTGTCTGGTGCATGCAGGTATCACACATCCATGCATACACTGTAACCCAGGCAGGTGCTATGTGCTGGGATATTGATCAACACAGTGCTGTATGTGGACACACACCGCTATCCCGCACATGGATGGTTGCCTGCACTGATGTTGGTACCACATATGTGTACATCCAGTGCCTGCTGCCACCCCCATGTCTGCTGCTGCACTACACACCGCCATCCCTCCCTCTGTGAATGTGGTGTTGGGCACAGCATAGGTATCCATGTATGGGTACAGGGATGTTCACATAGCAGGGTCACTGATGGTATCGTCGATCAAACCATACGCGTATGACGCACCCCTCACACATATAACCCATTCATATTGTTGTTCACAACGGTGACACAGCTATATTGCTATGCCGGAGACATTCACAGCCATACATACACAGATGCATGCATCGCCCATCTGTGGCATGGCCTGGACTATTGGTGTGGTTCAGCACATTACATGTTTGACTGTAGCTGGCGAGACCTACTGTGCACATGTCTACACGGTAAGCCTGTTCTACAGTAGGCATCTGTGATGTGCTGTGCACATCTCATATCTGCACATTTGGTTGGTGTCCATCGGTCCACGGGCCAGTGGTGGGACACACAGGGATGTTGCTGAACATATATGCATGCAACCCTGTACAGCTGTAACACTAGCCTCTCAGATGCTCATGTGTTGTGGACGTGAACACCGACACACACATGTGGTTGTGGACTGCCGACCATACCCATCTCCTCCTGTGGGTTGCTATCATCCCACACACTCCTTGTATTGTATGTTCAGGCTATGCACCTATGTGGGGCTTGTGGGCATGCAATACGATACTATATGCCTTTGCACCCATCACAGACAATGTCACACAGGTACACCGCAGCCGCATTACACATCACAGCTTGTTGTCAGCACGTCACATGTGGTACACACATAACACATCTCCTGTGGGACATGGTCATTTGTACGGGCATGTCCAGCAGTCACATACCACAGCTACCCCTACATGACGGCTATGCAGGACATGTGTCTGTACAGCTACTGTGACATGTACACGAGCAATGCCCCCCTACCTACATCACATGGTACTACCTGTGGAGTATGTGTGTCTGCATCCATGCTATGGACATAGATGACAATTGTACATCAATATGTGCAACATAACTCATTGTGGGTTGTCATGTGCACATGTTCCATGTGTCAATGCATTGTTTGTCTCTGTTGGGCGATCATTGTTGTGCATGGTTTACATGGCTGACATAGCGTACTGTGTCTGATTCCAGGTACTTCATTGGGCTACCAGCATTGTACATTTCTACAGCACATTCCAGCCATCATGTAGCCAGCTTACATGACAGTGGGAGGTGTTCCGCCATGTGCACATATGTCACACAGCACGAGGGTGACTGACACACATTGTCAGGACTGGGTTCTGACTGCTGTGGATGTGTGTACTGGTGTTGACAACCATGACTGCACCAGATGGTGTCTTTTGGATGTGTAACATTCACAACACACACCTACATTCACATAGCAGCACATCGTCCATGACAATGGACATTCCTGCATGAACACTGTGTACGGTATGTCTGTACGACCACTGCATATATCACTGGTAGCCACCAGCATGGCTGCCTACAACAGCAGTGTGTATCCTGTGCAAACATGGGTTACACCTGTCACAACACACCTGTGTCAGATGACCCTGTAGTGGGTGACAGTGCAGTTCCATACATCATGTAACAGTATACATCGTGCACCAGTATGTTGCAGACATGTGAACGGCTGTGCTAGTCGACATATGCACACATGACACATCACCTGGTACACCGTGTCTGCCTTGCCACCTGCTATTGTGACCACCCTGTGATGACATTGCACGCCCACATGGACTGGGACATGTGATGGCTCAATGGTGACTTAACCCTCCAGGTGTGTGTCTAGCCAGGTGTCCAGTAGCCAGTGGTCTGCACGCAGGGATAGTGTACATTGGCCTACTCTGTCACTGGGACTGTTGACTATGGTCATACTGTAGTTATGCAGGCATGTAGTGTTTGTCCAGTCTGATAGCCGTGTTCAACCACACTACCGTGGCACACATGACCTGTGGACATCTGCCTAAGGTGTGCAGCCCACATGTACATCTTCACATGCTATGCTGCCTGTGCAGCGGTGTCACATGTCTGTCTCCGGCAGGGCTGTCACAGGTAGGCACAGCATGCAGTGATGTGTGACAATGCTTACACCCTCCACTGTGCTGTACACAAGCACTGCACACACAGTACAGCACACATGTCATTTATCTGCAGTGCCTGGGACCTGCCTCCATGCCCTACATGGCACACCTGCCAGTCCAGATTGTACACAGATCATACCTCCCAGGCACATACCTGGACTGCAACACACACGGGTGGGTGGTTCCCACACCACACAGTGATTTACACACATACTGTATATTCCCAAGACACATTGCATCATAGGTAATCCATGTTCAGATACCCATGTTCGTGACCACTACGCACATTGTGACACGCGACAGTGAATACACTGTACACCACAGGTTACATGCTGGTCGTGTTGGCATACTGTACATTGCACCTAGGACAGTTGCTACTGCTATGTATTGACAGCAACACGCCCTTCCCTAGTATGGACTCCCATGTACCCACACATGCTTAGCCATGCAGTACGCATAGCTGGGTGAAACATTACATGACACATACCATACCTACACTACCCTCGGCATGCACCAAACCTCCATGTGTCTGTGTGCTATGCCTACACACAGCACCCCTCTGTTTGCTGAACATCCATAGAACACAACCTGCTAGCCACACCCTAAACACACAACCATAGCAGCATGCATGGTACATACACTCTACAGCCGGTATTACTGACATCCACTGACAGAGGTAGTTGATGGCATGACACCCCGTACGATGGACAGTCTACGTGCCTATGCCAACACTGATCACAGTGCACTTCTGCTACATTTACACACTGGTAGGGACCATGGTATTCCACACAGAGACATGGTGGTACTGGCCTTTTCACAGACGCCACAGTGGTATTCCTGTTCCATGCACACATGCTGTATGGGCACATGTGCAGGCTGTTGCACGGTAGTTATGTTCACCTGTGTGTGGTGTGTCACTTGACAGTCATGGTGTGTCCTCATGGTGCATCACATACTCCACAGCTAGCTACCTACACATGACTGCCAGACATTGCAGTGTGGGCCCTCACGCAGTGTGGTGGTATGTCTCTGCTGTTTGACTACATCCACATTCAATGCAGCATACCACAGTCATGCAGGCATTGCCAACACAAATGTTGCTGGCATCGTGCCTGCCAATGGGGTACCTACCAACAATACACACTCTCACTCACTACAGGGTTCCAATCCTTGGCTGGACATTGTATTAACCCTGTGGACACATACATAGTACTGCCATGCACATGTTATGTCCGGGAACACAGTCCCAATGTCACCTCCAATCGCGTAGTTGTTGTATCCCGCCAACCTGGCTGTTACATGTCTCTGCAGCAGCACACTGCATTGACTGCTAGCCCATTCATGTACGTTGTACCCTGACCACCACACTACCACATCTATCACACTACACATGGGTGGTACTGCATTGCACGTATGGGGCTGCATTTGTACACCCATGACTGGGCCATTCAGTATGGCACTGGGCCACATCTTGACATACATGCTTCACACACTCATTGACTACCTGCATGCCTTTACTGGCACCCTTGTTGGGCTTATGCGCCACAGCACACCACATCCCATGCTGGCCGCCTGTCATACTATTGCATGGGTGGTTGGGGTGGTACAGAGGGTATCACATCAGACATGATCCGCTCTTTGCCCTTCAGCGCCATTCCACTTTATGCTATTGCCAATGTACACATCCAGCATCACATCGCACTTATGTCTCGGGATGTTACACCAGGTGCCTCCTGTACAGGTCACACAGTGCTGCAGGCATATCATGCGAACTACAACAAGTCAGGACGGTGACATTGTACAGTCCTCAGACATGTGGCCCCTCATGCTCAGTATTTGCATACGACACTACCTGCTGTCACACAGTATTGTCCATGCCTACATATACCACATCTACATACCTGGCAGCATTCTAGCTCATCCTACTCATATTGCTAACAACCATACAGGTGTCAGTGTGGCAGATATATCATGTAGATATCATTGCATCAGTTACATCACACATAGTGCATACACATCACCTTTGCATAGTGACAGTCATGCAGTGTGTATCACATGGATACTGTCCCTATACATGCATATCACGTTGTACATGGTTGATGTACACACACATGCCCCACATGGTGCTGTGGTTGCCATATTCCACCATGGCGTGGGTACACATGTGCAGGACCACGCATTTCTGGACCGTATGTCTAGCTGATACCTTGGGTGCCCTTTTACCTGTGCCATACACACATGTACACGCGGGCAGTGTTACAATAACACATGTGTGGTGTACCTTACACAATGGATACAACGTTACATGTCTCAGTATAGTCATGCTGTGATCTCTACCTGGCTCAGACAGTTTACATATGCAAATGACAGTCATGTAACACATCTGTACTCACCTGCATACCACTAACACAGGGGTGTAATCTACTCTGCCATGGGCCATGTTCTCCGCAGTACTGATGCATGTAGTACTCCTACATGGCATTTGCAGTGGGCAGGGTGGGAGGAGCAGTCCTGCATGTGTGCACACATGCCACATTGCTCAGCCCGGGCGTCTGTGTGACATGCACAGACTGGACACACACCGTGCTGTGGGACATAGGTCCTGTGCACATCCCACAGAGGCACACTGTGTCACTAGTCATGTGATAGCTCCCTTGCTGGTAGGGTGACACAGACCCATGGTACCACCACAGCGGAAGTACTGTATAGACATACAGTTGACATCCACTTCTGCCGTTCAGTGGACACTACCATGGGGGGGGTGACACTACTGTGTACATTGCACATGTGTTTACACACGGCCCTGCCGGACATCATTGTGGCACACATTGCACCTGCTACGGAACGTTTGGACATGGTTACTTGCTGTTCCCTCTATTTCGGGTACCTATTCTGCTACTACACTGTCCCATATGTGCAGGCCATACATATCTTGTTTATGTACATAACATTAGGCCATCCCTCCATCATGCATGCATGCTATGCCTGTGATACTGTCTATGATTTCTGAACATATCCATCATGACAGCTTTGCATTACACATAACTGACATAGTCACCCCTACTGCGGATACGTGCACGTCGTGCGCACATTCCGTATGACATCGACGGTATATGCCCATGCACATGTGTGCTGTGACACTATACATACATGGCCTATCCCCTGCTGTGGGGCTTCATTGTTCGATATCCACTGACAGCATCGGCGTGGGTGGTGGCATTGTTCTGTGTTTGGAATCCCTATGGCGGACCTTGGGTTATCACGTCTGTGTACATGTTGTCCCACTGCTGTGCACACATTGTCCGCAGTCGTTGGTATGCTCGGCTTAGCATTACATGACCACCTTTCACCACTCTCTGCCTAATGGACAGGTATCTTTACTTACACACATCGCTCACATACAGTGCAGATTAGTCATGCGATCATGCGTTACACATCAGTACATCTCGTGGGTTCGACATACCTTTCCGGCCTTCGCTTCTGTATTCCTCAATATCTTCCTCTCAGTATTTTCTTTCGATAGCGTTTGTGTTCGTTGTGAACATACGGTTTGAATATCCAGGAGTCTTCCTTTTATTCGTCGTCACCTGAGGCATGTGGGTTCATCACGCCAATAGCTGTTCCTCGGTGTGTACTTATGCGCATATCACTGGTGATCCTCCTCCATTCATACGTTACCGGAAACTAGGCCATGGTTCATTCCTCGTGTGTTAGTTATTTGCACTACCTTCGGGGGATGGTATGTATTGTATAATGTTTGTGTGACTGCATACGCTATGTGTGGTGTCAGGTACATTACGCTGTGGTGTTAGCCGTGGATTGTGTGTGTTGGGTATGGTATTCTGTTTGACATGTGGGTGTCCGTGTCCTGGCGGCGTCTGTCGATGGCATTGTGCATTCAGATGTGTAACATAGCTGTTATATTCCTGTACACAACGGATGCAAGGATGCATCAGCTGCTGCTAGTGTTTCCCATGCGGCTTGTTGCGGGTATGCCGCTGTCATTGACTGCCTGTATGTTTTTGCTACGGTTTTAGCTGTTATCCCTTTGATATGTGCAATGGGGTATATCTGCGGATGTGGGTGACGGGCTGTGGGTCTTGCATTTATACATACAAGATATGCTTGTGTGTGTGCTCCATCCCTGCTTGGGGAGCTGCAGGTTACCTGTCTGTTGTTCTGGGAATGTTTGTTTTGTTGATGTCGTGGTGTCGGTATCGCCTGCATGTGTGCTTCCTGCACGTATTCCTCCTTCACATCGGTTATATATCTGCAGATGTTCGTCCGTGCCTACTATCCATTGGCATTTTGTCACTGATAGTTACGGTGATTGTGGTCCTATACTTGGGACGGCCTGTATGCTACTGGTAGCCTCCTATTTGTGTGCCGCTTGCTTACTTAACGGTGGAACACACAGCGGTATTTACGGACCGTAAGTGTTCACGATCGGTGCCGGATAGCATTCATATTTTTGCCATACATGCCTGATGCTGTAACGTTGCTGACGATCGGTTGAGTCTACCTTATGGCCGCCATACATACGGTCATGGTTTGTACATGCGCCCTTTGCATCTCCTGTTGGCTATGGCCCTGTGGTACCTTCTGGGACATTTCCGCTTTGCATCGTTTTACGCCGCACGCCAAGATAGCCACTGAGGAGATGTCAGTACTACTTTGTGGGTACTGCTGTACATACGCCTATGGTTCCTGTACTGTACGGCTACGCATGTTATTACACTCCGCCTGTGACATGTCACCTACATACACATTTTACAGTGGCACACACATTACACACACACAGCGGAACACACGACAACCTCACCTCACACATACACATATTGCCGCCATGGCTCTCAACCTTCTATTTCCAAAATGAGGAACACACACATTAGTAATGTGGAACAAATGGGCATAATGTGGAACACATACTAATGGCATAGTAACAACTTCAGCTAAGTAGGTCATAGGATGGTTAAAATATGCTGATTTACTTACAATGAAGAACCTTTAATGAATTACTATGATTAATTTCTATTTACCAGGATGTCATTTAAATACATTCCTAACAATGGATGTTTGACAGACATTTTCAATGTGGAACTTTGAACTGTTTTAGACCCCAAATGAGGTACGTTCCTCATAATGACGTACACTTCACTGGTATGCTTGCGCCAGACCGACGGTTGCACACAATACCTACGTTGGCCGCATCGCCGGCAGCGGCGTGTATCTCCGCACTCATATCCTATGGATATGACACGCGCATATCCCGTTACTGTACTGTGGACTGGTGATCATCCCGACATGCGGATATGTATTGATGCAGGTTGACATTTCCATGGCTGGCGTTACCTGCTCTGCCCACCCTCCCGGATGATCGGGTTGTCGGTCACTATGTTTACTATGTGGAGATTTCGCGTCTTACTTATCTGTGAACTTGCATCCCTGGGTTCCATATTAACCTGTTGTACTTTATATCTGTGTATGTGTACATATATTTCTACATGTGTACTGATATCTATTTCCGTATCTGTGTATGCACATAAGTACATATGTGGTCGACTTGCGGCGATAGTGGCAGCATACGGCTGCCATGTGCTGTAGAACCGGCGGCGGTGAGGTGTTGGCGCTCCATGCTCTGCTGGCTATTGGGTGTGCAGTGTTTGGGCGGTGCCTTTGTTGGAGTCACACATAGGTCCGGCCATACGGTACACATTACGGGCGGACATGTTTGTGTGGCGTCCTTTTCACTGTGTGTGCAGGTAAGGAGGTGTCAGTCCATGGGGCCTACACTGTCAAAGTATGTGCTATGCGTTCCCTCTTTGCCAGGGCGTAGGCATATTGGGTACGCCTCCGTCTACCTACTGGGGCTGGCACAGCGTGTTCATGGCGCTGAACGCCCTGTGCCTGTGCTTGCCTTGGCAGTTGTGGCGGGCTTGGTGGCCCTACACCATTATGTCCCTGCAGCAGCTGTTTCCGCAGAATCATATTGTGTAGCATACAACATACTATGAATATGTGGGCACATGTGCCTGGAGAGTACTGCAAGGCTCCACCGGATGTATCCAAGCACCGGAACCGTGATTTCAATACCCCAAACACACGCTCTATGATTATTCTGGTTTGTGTGTGTGCCTCATTATGGCGTTCTTGCATGTGTGTGTGTGCATTTCTGATGGGTGTCATCAGCCACGGCTCCAGTGCATAGCCAGCATCCCCCACAAGGTGACCTTGTGTGATGTCCCCCCTGGCAAATACCTGATACAGCTGTGAGGCATGCCAGATATGGGAGTCGTGGAAGCTTCCAGGGCTGCCAGCACACATCCATGATAATGCCCTGCGCATTGCACACGACCTGGCAATTGATGGAGGGGTATCCCTTGCGGTTTATGTAGCACCTACCCTGCTCAGCGGGCGATGACTTGATTTCTATGTGCGCACAGTCGATCGCACCCAGTACCTCCGGTATTGTGCCACACGGTGGAAGCGGCGCATATTGCTAGCCAACTCCTCCTGAGATCTGGGGAAGTTTATATACTCATGGGCATGTCGTAACATGGCATCCAGGAACTGGTGTAGTACCCTAGATGCTGATGCCTGTGAGATACCCATTATATCCCCGGTTGGCCTTTGAAAGGTACCTGTAGCCAGTATTCGCAAGCTCACACATACCTTTGTGTCCACTGGGATGGGCTCCCCTCTGTTGTCTCTTGTTCTCAGGCGCCGCACAGCTCCACTATTTGCTGTAACGTGTCCCTGTCCACCCTGTAGCTCTACTATCTCCAGGTCTTGCAGCCCCTGGTAGGTCACCCTTGGTCTGAACACTCTCCTTCTCCTGTGAGGCCTACGGTAGTTGTCGGCACCGTCCTCTGCAACTCCGTCTGTCTCTGCCACATACCTATGCATCACGGCCATGGCGGCACCCACCATATACATATTAAAAGTTCCCTGTGTGTTTACACCCTATGGTGCGGCGTTTGGGAAATCGCGCTGTGTGTTGTGTGCATTCACACTTTATACTGTTGTGCTGTATACCTGGTGATGTCATTGGGTGTGTCTGTGCAGCCGTATCCATGGATTATTTTCGGTGTTTTACGGTTGCAACTGCAACGGTATTGCCTTTAGTGTTACATTACAGTTGCCTGCATTGGCTTAGCTTTGCATCTTACATTACTGCATCCTGCAGGCACATGGCATATGATGCATTTTATCTGCAGCCGCAGTTATGCTACCTCTGTACTTGGCTGTGCTATTTCGGTTCTTTGTTCTTTGCATTTCTACTACATCCCCTACTATCTTTGCATTCATATGCCTCCCTTTCCCGTTATGCAGGAGTCTGCATACAGAGTTGTCGGCTGCCGCCGTTTGCCCTTCCTGGATTGATTGGTGTTGATTGCTCATTACGGCTCCAATTACACTGCTTCCGCGATTTCCTCATATTCTCCGCATTACCTTCCTATATCCGTGGTTGTTGACGGGAGGCCGTCACATGACTGGGTTGGGGAACATAGTCATCCTCGTGCACATGCATCTGTGCGCGATTATGTACTCTCAGCGCATCTATTTCCTCACACGCCGTCCTGCTGCTGTGATGTGCATTGTACAGCCCAGGTTTGCTGGCCTCCAATATGCTTCCTCCTACAGTGGCACACCCTCTGCGATTGACATGTATCTCGTAGGCCACTCGGTGTAGTACCGCTCGCCGTTGCTCCATCCTTACACCGGCGCCAGCTTTGGCGATTCACTATTATCTGCCTCATTTGCATGGCATTGACTGCTAATACATGGTTACGGCGCCAACACTGCCACCACTCCTTGACAACCCTTGCGCTGGGGTTACGCTTTCCATACATACTATGGTGTGTGGTGCCTGTACAGCTGATGTGTATTATAGAGCTCTTTTAGGACATTGTCATATTATTTCATTGCTTTGCACCTTCTGTACACATATCCGGGGTTCTGCTGTGGTTTCTACGCACATGACATTTTTGTCATTATTTACAGTTTGTCGTTGTTTTCTTTGGACATTCTCGGTGCCTTTCCTTTGGCATATTGCACCTGTATGATACCTGCCGTTGACAGCCTTCCGTTACTCCTTGGTCATGTTTGGGTAAATGTAAACCGTTTTTCGGTTTACATTGCCGTCTTACGCCACGCATGCCCCACCGTGAATCGCTATTTGCCTTCATTTGCATGGTGCAATACCGCACACAGTGTGATTAGCATACCTACGCCGGGCGGCGAGGTCCGCGACGCCGGTAGTGCACGTGGGATTGCTTCATACCTGAATCGCTCGGTGGCCATATTTGGCTTTATAACGCCGACGCTATGCTGGCGCCTGGTGCAAGGTTCATGAATCCCGGGGCTCATCTCCCACCTTTATAACAAAAGTAAATGCTATTGACTCCAAACAGAGCACATCACCTAAATTTCACAGCATGCACTTCTTTGCCCAACCTTTAAATAGGGTCCAGTCTTAGCAATTAATTTCACCCAGATTTGCTTACTACTTCCTTTTTTCACCACTTTCTTGATATCTTTCCTCTTGCTTCCCTAGACATGCTCAAAGAGAAATTGACCAAGCATCAGTAGCCGACAAAAAAGAAAAAAAAAAAAAAATGAATGGCATAACTATGAATGATTTTTCCCATAGGAAATTATTGTTGGTGGGGTTTCTAAGTCTGTGCTGGCAATGTTTGACTTTTTTAGGGAGGTTTCTCCCTTTGAGTTGGTGGGACCATGGAAACAGTATATGTAAGCTCACAAAATGTGAGGGCCAAAAAACAAAAAAAGGGGGGGGGTTCCCTTTTGGGTTTCAGGCATATATATATATATATATATATATATATATATATATATATATATATATATATATATATATATATATATATATTTGTGTGTGTTCTTTTAAAATGTCAACTTTCAGGAAGTTTGAGCCAAAAGGGCTCTTGTAATGTTCAGGCAATAATAACCACTCATAGTTAAAAAAATAGAGAAAAAACGTGTGTTGAATCTATTTTTCAGGAAGCTGAGATTTCATACTAGAACCCATTAATCAAATTCTCCCACAAAAAGGAAACTTGAAAAACTCTAAGCAGCTAGAACATCTGACAGAATTAAGATTTCCAATTTAAAATATTTATATTTGTCACAAGATTTGCATATACTGCTGGGTTGATTGTACACTATATTTATGGTTATCACTTTGCATCATCTGAGAATATTTGATTGCATCAGATGTGTATTTCATATTTAATCTATGTATCAACTTTGGATACTTTCATCCTGGCTGTGCCTGAAAAGGATCTTGCATGATCAGTGCACCACCCTGGTAAACAAACACAAATAAATAAATATACACATAAATGTCTGTCATCAGTTCCAAATCATTGGTAAGAAACAGTATTCTGGAAGCATAAATCTCTGTGTCTAACTTTTGTAAGCAAAATTAATATTGCTGATAAATGTAAATTTAATTTTTAACTTTCAAAGACTTTCTTTGCTCTGCACTTTGGCAAAGTACAGTTCTCTTCAAGCTGCTTTAGCATACAAATGTAAAACTCACAGGTAACAACAACAATATAAATGGGACAATGTTCTACATTTGTTAACAAGAATAAATAAAATACACATATCAGCATTAAGGTCCATGAACTTTCCACGGTAAATCCTATAAGCACTACCTTACAATATGAGATAATTAATACCCTTTGCATCTACAAAATTGGCCAGAGATTATGAAAAGGATGAAATCTTTTTAGTAATAAATGATCATACTAATACAGGAGCAGCATAAACCAATATATACAACTTTTGTAAAGTTTCAAAGAACAGCCAGGCCGCTTTGCTCTAAAGCCTTTACCTTTTCTTAGTTCATCTTAAGCCTCCTGTTTCCCAACCATCCCTCCCTCTCTTAACCTGCCCTCAGCTCTAATTTACTTGCTTTCTTCCCACAATACCCCATTCTACAATACACGTGATTATAACTTAGCTGTTCACTAGTCCTGCTCTGTCATATTTCACAAATATAATTATTGCATTGTAATACCACAATAATTTACTGTTTTTATTATTGTTCATCTCCATCTCCCAGATCCTGTGTCTGCTTCATGACATACATGCTAAGGAGGAAATACAAAAGTTTGTCCAACAAAAATTGAGCTGTGAAACAGAAGGATATTCTGCTTCTTGTTTTATTGGTAATAAATACCACAGAAAGACTGTACCTCTGAAACCTTTTCCATTGTTTCAATGGAAAATGTTGGAGAGAAGGAAGGGACCTGTTCACTAGTCTGACTGAAAATTTGAAAATGTTCAGTGTATATGAAACCCACAACTAACTTATTCAAATACTGACTTCAAAAAGCAGCATGTTTAATATACATACAGTGACACCCTTAATTTAGAGACGGTAGCACCAATCAGTCAGCTTAGATACTTGTTAGTTAGTAAATGCTCATAAGCAAAATCAAATATCTTTACCTCCTTTGTTGTGCACTTTCAGCTTGATGCCTTCTGTAGAATCTCACTTCCAGCTTCATTGAACTCACTAGAATGTCAGTCACTTATGATACCATAACAATACCTTCTGTGACATCTTCATATGCTGACATCAGTCCGGAAGGAAGCTCCACCCACAATTTATGAATACCATCTAACTTTAAACATCTGTAACAGAAGTTCACTATGGTTCTTTCCTTTTCTAACATATCCTTCTGAAGAAGTTTCAGCAATATAGGCTGTACACTAGGAGGAAACATTCTGCTGTACATGGGACATGTGCAGAAACAGAGAGAGAGTGAGACAGTTGTAGCTATTAGTATAAACTTTTACAATAATTTGTATTTAGGGGTCTATAACACAACTCTTAAAGGATGTGTTTGTGTATTTAATTTAAAGATTTATATATTAAAGGGAAAACTTTATTTTTAACTATTTATTTGTTAAGCAAGTGGTGGTGCACGGACCCTTTTCAGCCATGATAATGATAGTGGAATGGTATAAGCAAGCAATAGTGCCCAGTAAGGTGGGCATTACATAGAAATAATGGAGCAAAATGGAATGTATTGAGGACAGACACCAGAGGTGCAGGACCTCCACACCAATAGAAGGTTCATCATTGTTTTATAATACAGGTCCTCTTTAGAAACCTGGAATCCCAGTTACCTAAAACCCAAAAGACTGAGGTGAAAATCCTGACATCACAGAAGACTGACCATCTGGAACACCAACAACGGTAAATAACTACTTGGCCAGATGATGACCTTTGCCCCTTACCTTCATGGTAGTGCAATCTTGGAGTTGGTATATTTAGTTATGGGGGGTGTAGGGGTACAGCCCTCCACATAGGTGGTGTAGGGTGCAAAGCCCACATGGGTGGACTTTCTGTGCTTCCGTTTTAGTGTGTTTGCGGGTTGGACAATCGGTTACTTGCCATTAGTGTTTTGTCAGTGTTCCAGGTGGTCAATCTTCTGGGATGTTGGGATTTTCATTTCTGTAGTTTGGGTTTCACGTAAGTGGGATGTCAGGTGTCTGAAGGGGATCCTATACTACATACAACTAGGGTGCATTATTGTACCTAGAAAATGGACAGTCAATGAAATTGTACTTTGTTTATTATAAGCACTTAGTGAAAGCTAGTTACTCAAACTAATGGTTCAAAATTGTTGTAGGAGCATGTACTTTACATGCAAATATATATTATATAAATATGTAGGGCTCCTGTCAAGTCACAGACCATAGTTTTGGTAAATATAAATAGACTGAGAGTCATTTACCAAAACTACTTTCATTGGCTGTGGAGTTTTCGCCTTTTTCCACTGTTTTGCAACTTCAAAATCAATACATTTCTTCCAGCAGTAGAGTATGGACCCCAAGTGGAAGAAATTAAAAATATTACTAAAAGGAACTGGAATAGTCTTGAAGCATACTCTGATATTTACAAGGTGTTAGGCTCTGAAACTCTATTTACTTTAAAAGCTGAGAGAAATCTGAAAGATAGTTTTGAAGGCCGTTTAACCACTTTGATAAAAGCAGGGAACAACTAAGTGTAGCAGATGTGCTCAATGTCCATATGTTTTAGAGGCAAGTAGTACTGTATTAGACAATGGGATTGGCTCTGTGGTATATTTTGAAAAGGGAACTGACACACTAAAGGAGTAGTTTATCTGGCTAAGTGCTTGGGGTGTTTCAGTTTTTATGTAAGTAAAATGGAGAAGTGCTTCTGTAGGAGGATATTTGAACACATTTATGATATAGGGAGGCGCAAAGTTAACAATGCTCTTTAAAAACACTCTGAAGTATGTCCACACTTTACTAAGTTCTAGTTTGCCATACTTGAAAAAAAATAACTCCCAGCCAGGAGGGGGTAAGTCATTCTTGAAGTTAAATAACTTAGGTGGCAACTTAAGTTACATGCCTCCTATGACCCAGGACTAAATGAGCTCATATCCTTACAACCGTGATTAATTATGAGCTCAGCAGTTTAAGTTAATCGTTGTAGTGGTTTCTAGCACAAACATTTTACTTTTTAAGGAATTTTAAGATAAACATTTGTGTTTATGATTTTTACAATATTTAAATCAATGTCGGGGCATGCATTTATTATTTTTTAATATATACACATTTTTTGTATACGTAAGATTTCTTTCTATACATTTATTTGTTTAGGATTTTAAGCTGAATGTTAAGTGGCACTGTCCCTTTAACTCTGTGCTACTGCTTAATTAATTAATTGCAATTAATCTTTTGGAGGGATTTTTATGTATTTATATCCAGTGGTGCAATATGTTGTTCATTCTGATGAAGTCTTGAACACTGGGACAAAAGCGCTCAACAGTGGTAATGTTTTTATGCTCCGATTTTATTTATTTGTGTCTTGGTGGTGAATAAACAGTTTGGAAGGGACTTGGAGAGGAAAATCCATTTTATTTGCCTGACACCTTTACTTTCCTTTGTTTTTTTTGGTATTGGTTCTGTTCTATTATGAATTATTGGTCGTTCATTGTGGCTGGGGGTCATATAATGGATACACTAGATGAAATTCTTCTGTGCTCTACCTGGTTCAAAGGGAGGTGATTGAAAGAGTTAACTCCAAACTTGCCATTGTGAAGGGTGAATTGACCCCCTTCATAGAATTATTCATCCAACTGGAATGTGGATTTGAGGCTAGATGTGAAAGCTAGGCCCCCTCTGTGTTAGCTCTGTATGGAGGACACAGTTTGGAGGTTGTTGGTGGTGGGGCTAGAGCTGATGGTGGAAATAATTATTTGTATTTAAATTACTGAGAGCACTTTACATGCAGTATACATGTCCAAAATAATGACAATTTGGGAGTCGTTAGAAAAGGTACCGTACCCCAAAAACTTTATGCTGCGGTTGTCTCTACTGTTCCCACAATTCATTCTAAACTTAGTCCTGTTTTAAATGCTGTTGGCAACAAGTCCTGTATTAACTTTGACTCCCACAAATTAAATTAATTCAATACAGGTCAGAGACTGGTTTCACAAGAACAAGTCAGTGGGTTTAATTGTGATATTAACTTCCAGTGTATTTCTAACAAAGTTTATGACATTTCTAGTGTGGAGACTGTTAATGAGCATCCCAACATTAGTTTAAATCAGAATGTCAGTGGCTTGTTGAAATAACTTATTTTTAAGTTAGAAAATAAACTGTTTAAGTTGAAATCTTTGCAAATGGATAAAAGTTATTCAAGAATATGTTTAGAACTTAACAATGTATCTCAGGGACTTTGTGTTTATAAATTCCCTTTTGGACTTGATTATAATGAATATATGTATAACAAATTTATTCAGGTGCTTGATAGCCATGGATTTGAGTTGATGGAGAAAATTATCAAGTTTAAAGACCAAAACATCTGTTTATTAATTAGTGAAATTGATAAGATAAACTTAGATATTAAAAATGATTTGATTTTTTAGCAGTGGTAAGATCTGTATTCTAAACAGATTTTAAATGTGGAAAAGAAATGTGTGAATGCTTTTTAAAATGAAACAAAAAAGTTATTAAGAGATACTGAACAGTGTGTTAAACAGCTTACATACCCCATTAAAAACAATGTTGTTGAGAAAATTTTCCAGCAATGGTCAGCCCAATGTTATTGGTTGGCAAGTGCATCCCTCACTTCCCCAAGAGGACAAGGCTAACAATTTTAAGAATTTTTTTGTTCTTACGCAACCCTTTTAAAAAGGGAGAGAGGGTGGGAGAGGGAGGCAATGTTTTTTTTTTTTTTTCGAAGAACTGGTACTGCCAAACAGGTTGGAATTAGAAGTGAGGGAGAAGGGAGTTCATTCCCCTATTACTACTAAAGGTGTTGTTTCTACCTGGAATTGGTTCCATATTTTTAATTATATTAGAATAAAGCTTACCATGGAACATTTCCATCTTTTTCAAAAAAGTTTAAAATTTGTTCCCACAATGAAATTTCATTTAGTTGACTCACTGTTAGAAGCTAAACTTTTTATTAGAAAATTGAACTTGGCTGTGTATTTCAGTGTAAAGGACACTGGTTTTACTAGGGTGAACTACCAAGGGAATGGTATAAAGGAGAAAAGTATTTTTAGTCCTTCAACCCACTCTATATTAAATATATTGGAGAAGGCCATAACAGATGACAGTTATCATTTGCAGGCTATATATAAGAATAATAGGCACGTCCAATCTAACCTGAATAAGGAAACGTATGAGATATTTGAACAGTTACATGGTGATACCTCCATTCATATTATGAAACCAATAAGGATGGGACATTGTACTTTATGATTCTTTTAACTGTTCTATTACTATGTATAATTTATTGAGTAAAAGTGAGACATATTCATCCATTTCCATCAATTAAGAAAATATTAGTTACCAGAGGACTGATTCCTATTTGGAAAAATATTTATTAAAAAAAAAGGATAAGTTTAGATACCTATAAAGCATTAGAAGTAAACCAACAGTGCCTGCCATATTTGGTATTCCGAAAGTGCATACAAGTCAGGAAAATCCCCCGTTTAGACCAGTTGTAGCTGCGAGTGGCTTCAAAACTCACCCTATACAAGTCACAATTGAAAGTTGATTAAAATTTATTCCTAAATTACTCCCCCATTTGAATAACATTTCCTGGGATTTTTTGGGAATGCTTAAGCAAGATATATGGCATAAGGACATAATATTTTGACTATCGATGTAGGAGATCTTTTTACAGTAATCCCCAGAGAAGAAGGGTTCAAACACTTCCACAATAGTATTGTAAGATTTACAGATTTTACCAATGATAAAATAAATTTGATTGTGGAAATGATGTCTTTGATTTTAGATCATAACTACATCTACTTCAAGGGTGAGTTTTATAAACAAGAAAAAGGAGTAGCAATGGGGGTATACTGTGCCCCCATTTTTGCAAACTTAATTTTACTAGATTGAGAAATTAATTTCATTTTTGGATCTAAATTTCATGATTATGTTAAATTATATGTCGGGTTTTTGGATAATATATCTAGTCTCTGGGGTGGGCCAGAAAATGAAAGTTTTAATTTTGTAAATTATTTGAATGATGTCTCCAGTTTTTTAAAGTGTACCATCAGTTTTAACCATGATAGTATTAATTACCTGGATATGTTTATACTACATTCATAAACAGGTTAGATCTATAATATATAGAAAACCTACTTTTAGAAATCCCTATCTCAACTATTTTAGTTGTCACCCGCTTTATCAAAAGAAGAGTTTAGTTAAGGGACAGTGTATACATGTCAGCAGAATGACTTCTCACAGTGAAGATGTCCTTAGAGAATTAGACATTGTGGTAAATATGTTTTTAGCTAGGGGTTATCCCCCCAAACTGTGAGTGAAATTAGGGAGTATGATCAATCCCAATGGGGTGTTAAATACAAACCCCTTTTGGATGTAGAGTTACCACCTAAAGGACAGTGTGTAAAAGAAAAGAACTTTGACAGGGCCTTGTTGGTAGAGTATGGACCCCAAGTGGGGGAAATTAAGAATATTATCAAAAGGAATTGGTATAGTCTTAAAGCACACCCTAATATTTACAAACTGTTAGGCTCTGAACCCCTATTTACTTTTAAAACTGGAAGAAATTTGAACGATAATTTTGATGGAAGTTTAACATATTTCAAACACTTTGATAGACAAAAGCAGGGAACAGCTAAGTGTGGCAAATGTGCTCAATGTCCATATGTTTGAGAGGCAAGTAGTATTGCATTAGATGATCAGATTGGCTCTGTGGTATATTTTGAAAAAGGGAATTGCCACACTAAAGGAGTAGTTTATCTGGCTAAGTGCCTGGGACATTCCAGTTTTTATGTAGGTAAGACGAAGAGGTGTTTCTGTAGGAGGATATATGAACATATTTATAATATAGGGAGGCACAATGCCAAGAATGCCCATTATAAACACTCTGAAGTATGTCCACAGTTTACTAAGTTCCAATTCGCCACACTTGAAAAAGTAACTCACAGTCCAAGAGGGAGTGATATGAATGTCGTTCTTGAAGTTAAAGGTCTTAGGTGGCAACTTAAGTTATACACCTCCTATGAACCAGGACTAAATGAGTTCAGATCCCTACAATCATAGTTAACTATGTGGTCTGCAGTTAACCAGTTGTAGTGGTTTCTAGCACAAGAATAAAACTTTACTTTTTATGGAATTTTAAGATAAAATTTTTGTTTATGAGTTTTACAATATTTAAATCAATGTCGGGGCATGTATTTATTTTGTAACTATATACACATTTTTTGTATACATAAGAGTTCATTTTATACATTTATTTGTTTAGGATTTTAAGCTGAACATTAAGTGACGCTGTCTTTAAATCTGAACCACTGCTCAATTAATTAATTGCAATTAGTCTTTGGAGAGATTTTTACCTATTTAAATCCAATGGTTCATTCTGAAAGTGCTCAACAATGATTATGTTTTTATGCTTCAGTTTTATTTATTCATCTCTTGGTGGTGAAGAAACAGTTTGGAAGGGACCTAGAGTGGAAAATCTACTTTATTTGGCTGACAGCTTTATTTTCCTTTGGTATTGTGGTATTGGTACTGTTCTATTTTGAATAATACACACACACACACACACACACACACACACACACACACACACACACACACACACACACACACACACACACACACACACACATTCATGCTGTCTCTGTCGCACTCACACATACACACACTAACATATTGAGATGCTGAGACACAGACAGATGACATATACACATATGGACACACTCAGAAACACACTCAGTTCTTGATCTCCCTTTCACACAAAGACCTGACACACACACACACACACACACACACACACACACACACACACACACACACACACACACACACACACACACACACACACACACACATCTTTGTAACCACCTTTGCAGTTAATAATATTGTTTTTTTTTTCTGTTTTGTTATTTATTTTCCCATGATTGCTACCATGACTTTTCAAGACTTGCAATTAGTGAGGTAAAAATTAAATAGCAGGTCTTTATAACTGCTGCTGCTGCAGTAGTTACTTTAGTTACTTGTGTTTTTATTTATTGCTTGATTGATTGATTTATATGCTTGCTGAACAGTCACTTTTAGTGAGCATAAACAAGGTGTTCATCTTCAATTTTATTCCACCTGGTTGTTTTTCAGTAGGGTAGTGTCTAAAGTCCTGCTGGCTTTCTAACAGTTACAAACAGAAATGTAAGACGAAGTTGTGACCATGTGTCTTTTAAAGTTCTAAATAAAGCCTTTCTGCTTAAAATAAGTGTATTGTTGGTTCTGTGTTTGCTGTTTGCTGTTTTTGGGAAGGTGTTTGAAAACTCACCTGGACATGTGTGGTGCACATCTTTTAATTGACATTTTCATGCAGTTAATGGTTAACTAATTAACAGTCCCAGTGTTCAAATTTCAGACCAAGCTCTGCTTTGTAGCAGTCACATTGCTTGAATCAGTGATACCAACTCAGTGGCATCATCATCCAGCCCCTCCACCCCATTAGCTTAGATTGAATTTATTTTATTTTATTTACTTAAAGATATGGTGATGCAGATTAGGCCACAAACTGAAGGAGATGTTTACTGGGGGATTTTTTGGAGAAAACACAAAAGATATTATGCAGAAACAATTCTAAAGAATAGTGATGACATGGAAAAGAAAATATATGCAGAGAACATAAAAGAAGGCAGAAGGGGAGTAGCAGAAAAGACAGCAGAAGAAAATGAAAAATGGAAGTAAGAGGTAAGGATTCAAAGTAAAGAAAGCAAAACAAATGGGCAGGTATTATGTGTGGGACAATTTAATAGCACATAAGGTAAGAGCATTTATTCTTATTAACAAAGAGACATTTTGTGACATTTAATATTGTTTTTTGCAATGGAAATATTTCTTGGAGAATATGAAAAAAGGAAGACTGTAGCTGGAATCTTTATGTGATAAAAGCATTTAACAGGGAAACAAAGAAAATCCATGTGCAATTTTGAACAGAGGTAAAAAGATAGACTTTGAAAGGACATTTGAAAACTTTATGCAAAAAAGTATTGAACAATGCAAAAGTTTATGATGATCGGGGTTTATGGACTGGTATCTGGAATTGTAATGTTGCGTTAGAAATAGAAAGAGAAAACATTATACATATATCAAGCATGATAAATATAGAAGGTAATAGGGGTGTCATATATATATATTTTTGTGTGTGTGGAAACGAATATTATTTGATAAGTAAGTGTGATAAAAGAAAAAGTTATTTTTGTGGGGAAATGGGACATGATGCAAAAAATGTGAATTGAAATGTTATAAATATAACACAATTGGAAATTTATGGATGGATTGCAAAAATGGAAAAAGAAAAAGAAATAGAAGGAAATGAACAAAGAAAAGAATTTGAAAAGTAGTAGAAATAGAAGAACAAAATAGAAGAAAAATTAGATGAGAAAAAATAATAAAGAGGCCATAGAAGAAAGTTCTGAAATAAGTGATGAAGAAGACATAAATTAGGAGGCAGTAAAAAAAAATACTATTGGTAAAAGGGCAAAGGACAGAAAAAGAAATTTTAAAGGGATAAGTGCAAAAGAAAATGAAAGGAAATGGATACAAAATACATACAACTAATGATTGGGTGTTGGTATAATTGTTAAGGTATTTGAATCACAAACACAAGGTGCAGTGTTTGATTTTCAACTTTGGGAAGGGAAATTGGCTAGGCTTAGAATGGCCTTTTAAGAAATGTAATCTAGTAATTAGCTATGAACTTATAAAATTATGACTCTAAGGAATGAGAAAATGAAAATCTTGGAGTGTTTTCTGTAAATGTGAATCGTATTAATATAGTAAGAAGAGAGGTATGATGGAGCGGTGTAATACATGTGATATAGATGTAATTATATAAGAACACACGAGATTATTAATGAATGAAGTAAGAATGCAAACAGAGAGACTATGGAGAGGGAAGATAATCTGGAATTTGGGAAATGAGAGATGTTCTGGAATAACCGTATTCATTAGAAATACAATAAAGATATTAGATGTAGCTGTAGCAAAAATGGGAAGATTAACCATTGTAGATTTAAAATGGAAAGAACAAGTATATAGAATTGTAACATTATATGTTTTTGCTAATTGGAAAGAAAGTGAAAGCTTATTGCATCATATTTTAGACTATGTAGTGATAAATATGAATATTATAATACCAGGTTACTTTAACTGTGATTTATGAGGCAAGCGTAAAAAAAGGAAATGATGTAAGAAAAATGTTAGAAGATATAAGATGTAAGTTAAAATACTGGGACAAAAAGTCATGGACTTACACAAGGGGTATAAATAGAACTGAATAGATTATTTTATATTATTAGAAGGTTTAGTTGTAGGAGAAGAGGTGGTAGTTGAAACAGGATTTTCTGATTATTATTCAATATGGATAAAGATAAAGGGAAACAAGGAATATATAAAAAAAAGAGGCAAAGGAATAAAAAGGATAAATGAGAAACCATGGAATGAAGAGGGAAAGAGATTAGTAATACAGTTATGGAAAGATCATCCCCAGGATTTAATAAATTCTGTGTAGGCACAGTGTAGAGCCTACATGGACTGTATCCATGTACACGGCCACAGTTCCCCATCACCGGTGCACCATACATAATAATGATGGTGCACTGCCTAGAGGGAGTCGAGGAACATAGATATTGAAACAGTGTAAGGAGAGGTGTAGTAGCTATCCATGGCTGCAGATGAGTGTGAGGCTCCCTGTAATGCTCCCCTCCACTGTTGTAATGTTTTGAAGTGTGGCAACTATCTAATAAGTCTTTTGTATGATGTGTTATTTCTTTTCAATATTTTTATAATTATTTTTTTTTTGTTTAACTGCATGTTTATGCAGCATGGTGTGGACCACAGCAATACCAAGCTGTGCTCACATATAGACACCTGATACCTAGCAGACATCTAAAAATAGAAACTGGATGTAATTAATTATCAGAATTAAATGTGTGTTTATGTATGTATATATATATATATATATATATATATGTGTGTGTGTGTGTGTGTGTGTGTGTGTGTGTGTGTGTGTGTTTTTTTTTATTGCCATTTGTGCGGCATGGTGCAGAGCACAGCAGAGCTGAGTGGAGCTCATACATACATGGCAGACACCTGCCAGACCTCTAAAAATAGATACTGGAGGTAATTAAGTATTTATTTATAAGTGTGTTTAAGTGTGTTTGCATGGAGCAGTGTGGTGCTCATCAATGCCAATAGGTAACCTAGTAGTATATGTGAAGTATACTACTTTTTATAACATCCAACTAGCTCCATGGGTAGAGTTAAGGTCTGCTACACATAAGTAGGTCCTGGGTTCGAGTCTGTAAATGAATGTACTATTTTTCTTTAGTTTCATTACAATATTGTGAATTTTAGCACTGCTGTGCTCTGCTAAGCACTGCTCAATCATGTTAAGCAGTGCATAAACTTCCTAACAGTTATCAATGTTTGTGCACTACTAAGCCTCAGTAAAACCATGGTTCTGAGAGTTTTTACACTGTTTAGCTTTGCTTATCAGTTTGCACTCTGCTAAGTGACACTGTGTTTTTTTGAATTTTACTGAATGACATGTAACGGTGGGAAAACAGCCTATATTAAGCCCAATAGGTGGAAATTCTGCAACATTCATTGGAGTTCATTCAACTGTTGGTATGGCTGGTGGTGTTAGTGAAGGTGTGTGCTTTCATGCACAGAAGTGGGGCAATCAGGAGTCCAGGTTCATGATCGGGCTCTTTATTAAAAACCATGAATCCTGGTTGATGTTGGGTGGATTCCAGGGCTCAGTGTGCAAGGCGGAGGGCTGGGACCATTTGGCCAGGGAATGCTCCAGTATTACTGGTATTCCCTGCACAGGTGAGCAGTGTCATCACCATTTTGATGACTTGAAAAGGAGAAATAAGGGAACCCTGGACACCTGAGTCCAGGAAGCTTGAGCTGGAAATGCTCCACAACTATGTAAGTATGTCTTCTTCTATCTAACCAATATGAGAGCTGAAGGTCTTGCAAAACAGGTATGCATAATGGTGTGCTTCTCTCCCAACAGCTGTAGCTGAGAGGACTCATTATGTCAAGTTCCATTCCAGGTGCCTGACCAAGTTGCACCGTGAGCATGGTAAGTACAGATTTTGTATGCCATCTGTAGTGCAATAAGCAAGAAAGAGTAAAGCATTTACTGCAATAAAGTATACACAAGAAAAAATGAACTGCAATGAAAGAGCATGCAGAACTGTAGTTCAATAAATGGTAATTAGAGCTGTAGAGCTGTAGTGCAATAAATGAACAATAAGAACTGTATATCAATAGCAATAACAATAACAGTAAGCAAAATGTTGTTCAGCAGGATTGTATTTTGTTAAAACCATTGGAGCAGAATTGATTGAATTGAGTAGATTGAATTGATTGTCAATGTTAAAGTTGCTGCAGTCAAGTGTGACACTGTAACAGCTGTAGCCAGCAAACCTAATGGTCTGCAAACTGTATTGCTCAGCCCATAGTAGTGTCCAAGGCTGTTTCCAGGCCAATATTGGTCACATAATGCTCTCTCTTCCACAGACAGCAGGTAATAAAGGTATATGGGTGAGGTAGTCCAGTCCATGGGCAGATATTGTGTGTGCACTCCATAGATATTTCAAACCAATAACAATAAAAAGTGTTTACTAGCTTTGTTAATTCTAAAATACATATTTTTTAGGTTCATAGTTTCATAGGTGTGTACTAGGCTAATGTCCCTGGAGCCTTTACAAACCTAGCCCATAGGGCTACCCTGACATCCTGCCACCTGACCTTAGTTCCCAGTACCTCTGTTGAGTAGAGCCACTGGAGTGATCCCCAGGGTGAATTTTCTATTTCCCATCCACTCATCAAGATTTCTCTTGAAGAGGGCTAGTGAGATGCTCTGTTTGACATGTATGGGAAGTCTATTCCATAGCATAGGCAGTTGAACCTGTCCCTCCAGCATGTTCTGTTGATTGTGGTAATGAGGTTGATGTCTCTGGACCGTGTGGTATGGAGGGATAGGGATTTCTTTAAATGTAGCATTTCTAACAGAGCTGGGTCAGACATGGCTTTGTAAGTCAAGCAAAGATTGCCTCTAAGTAGGCAATATAAAACAGAGAATAGCTGGAGTTTTTTGAGTCTGTCCATATAGGGCAAGTGTTTATGGCCTAGGATCCTCTTTGTGAGGTACTTTTGTGGCCTCTCTAGTTGCTGCAGGTGTCTAGTGAGGTACATGCCAAATGGGGCATTGTACTCGATGATTGACCTAATGAGGGAAGAGTAGAGGGAGACATTGACCTCTTTCTTCCTGGATGCAAAATCCTTAGTAATGAAATGTGCCACATAGAAGGACTTTCTGACCACAGTGGAAATGTGGTGGTCAAAAGAGAGGTTGGTGTCAACCTGTGTTCCCAGATCTCTTATAATGCCTTCTGTGTTCAGTGAACTACCATCGATGTGGTAATTCATTAAAACCAGGTTTTTCCCAAACGGGATGATGACACATTTTTTTTGGCATTGAGATTAAGGCCATGGTTCTGACACCAGTCGTTGATCTCAGTGAGGCCTTTCTGTAGGATATCAACATCACTTGGGGAGTTAATAATAGCTCCCAACTTGCAATCATCTGTGAACTTTGTCAGCCAAAGTCCCTTCATGTTGGCCTGGACTTCAGAGAAGTAGATACCAAACAGGAGAAGACCCAGGACCAAAGCCTGTGGGACTCCACTCGTGACTGGTCGGCAGTCTGACTTGGAGTCAGCTACTTTCACACTGTGGGTTCTGTGAGACAGTTTGCAACCCAACTAGTGATATAGGGGTTGATGCCTAGGTTAGTGAGTTGTTCTATGATTCCTGAGTGGGGAATGGTATAAAAGGCCTTGGCCAGATCAAGGCAGGCTGTATGAACTACCTTGCCTTCATCCAAAGCTCTGGTGACTGACTCAAAGAACTCAACCAGGTTGAGCAGGCATGATCTACCCTTCACAAAACCAAACTGTAATGGATCCAGAGTTTGGACGTTCCCTGTATCCTTGTTTATTAGATACATGCTGATGTGTTCCATAGCTTTGCATGTTAAATGCTTTGTATGTAGGGCATTTTGCCACACACAGTCCTGGGTTCAAATCCAGTGGTATATAACACTAAATTTTTCATATATGCAGTATGGCTGTATTCCATGCATGTGTGCTCTACTGTCACTTCAGTCAACTATAACACTGTAATAGTACTAGAATTCCAGAGGAATATCCTGTAACTTCTATTGCTCAATTCATAGTATAGTCCCAGGTGATCTCCAAGCAAGTATCAGTCACTTAGCAGTCAGCAGTCAGTTGGTGGCTCAGTCTGTGAAATGCTTTGTATGCAATGCAATTTGCCACACACAGTCCTGGATTTGAATCCAGTAGTATATAACACTAAATATTCAGTATCAGTCACATAATGCTCACATTTTCTCTCTCACCAGGAACACAACAAATAGATGGGTGAAGTGGCCCATATTATGACCAGATAGTGTGCTTAGATTTCATAGAATGTTAACATCAACACCAGTGTGTTCATCAGCATTGCTGAGTCATAAATAAAGGTGTGCAGTCCCAGTACGGCTGTATCCCTTACATGTCTGTACTAAGTTGCTGCAGTCAATTATTACTTTATTTGCAGATGTCCCCTGCAGTCACGGCTATTGGGTTCTACTCCCATGCCTACCAACTAAGGCATGACACCTTAGGTTCATAGGTTCATAGGTTGGTACTAGGCTATCGGCCCTAGGGCCTATGCAAGCCTCACCATAACAATTCCCTGGATATTTCTTCCCACAATATTTACTTCTCTGGACCCCTGTCTAGCAGGGTGACTGACATGATCCCCGGGGTGAATTTCCTATCTCCCATCCAATCATCAAGTTTCCTTTTGAAGAGGGCCAATGAGGCGCTCTGCTTGACCATGTATGGGGAGTCTATTCCAGAGTATGTGGAGTCTCTGGGTCAGGAACCTATCCCTCCAGCATGTTTTGTTCATTGTGATAACAAGGTTTAGATCCCTGAAGCATGTGGCTCTGAGGGATTGGGATTTCTTTAAGTGGAGCATGTCCAACAGCTCAGGGTTTGATATGGCCTTGTATGTTAAGCAGAGATCGCCTTTGAGTAGACGATATGCCACAGAGTATAGCTGGAGTTTTTTTAGATGGTCACCATATGGCATCTGCTTTAGGCCTGTGATTCTTTTAGTGAGGTATTTCTGTGGCCTTTCCAGCTGTTGCAGATGTCTTGTGAGGTACATACCAAATGGGACATTATACTCTATAATGGGTCTAATGAGGCATGAGTACAGTGGGACAATGACCTCCTTTTTTCTGGATGAAAAGCCCTTAGTGATGAGGTGTGCCACATAGAAGGATTTCCTGACTGTTGTGGTGATGTGGTTATCGAAAGTGAGACCACTGTCCACCTGTGTCCCTAAGTCTCTCATCACACTTTCGATATTTAGTGTCCTGCCACCTATGTGGTAATTCATGGGTACATGTTTTTTTCCAAAGGGGATAACTATACATTTCTTGGCATTAAGCTTGAGCCCATTGCTCTGGCACCAGGCATCTGTTTCTGTAAGGCCCTTTTGTAGAATATCCACATCATTTGGGGATTCAATAATGGCTCCCAGTTTGTAGTCATCTGCAAACTTTGTTAGCCAGAGTCCCTTAGTGTTGGCCTGTACTTCAGAGAAGTAGATGCCAAACAACTCAAGTGCTCTAGGTTGCACTACATCTGAGTTGTTTGTGTGTTTTAGCTTCCTTGCTTCATTTAAAAAGTTTTAAATTGCTAATTTTGTAGAGTTTTAATTGCATTTACTGTTTAGAACTACACACTCAAGTGTGTTAGCCTTTTCTGTGTTTATTTACTGTATTATTGCATTGTTCAGCCTGTTTCAACAAAAAAAATACTATCTTGTTTGCTCGTTTCCCACCTTTCCTAGCCAGTCCATATCCCAGGCTTTGCTTGTCACTGGACTTTATTTTCTGTGTTCAGAGCTATCCAGACCTTGCTGTGGTAGAGGGAAGTCCTACTGCTTACCAGTGGGAATGGTGAGCATTGTACTGCCTATCTAACACTAGAGGAGTGGTTTCCAGCTCTGAAATTGTAATTTTATTAGCCTTTTTGGTCTGATTTCTATCCCTTTCAACTTACTGTACACAAACATGCCTCTCAAGTGTCGTGATTTCTCATAATGTAATTAAAACTGCCTAATCCATCTGTCACATGATTAGCAGATAAATTAATACCTGGAATGCAATGTATTACCAAATCCATTTACAGAACACTTGGGTAGTTATGTAAGTACACATTATGTGACACTGTTCTGGGTAGTGGTGTACCTGCATTTGTTACTTCTTGGCCCATACCGACCCATGATAACAGCTTGAGAGGTATGTACGTGCTACAACAGTTATAGGAGAAATTTAGTCACTGTGCTCAAACCTGACACTACACAGCTGTAGAGTATATATTTCAGTGTATTGGGGGATATAGGCTGCAATGTCAGTAATGGAATTTCTCTCGCTCTCCACCCCTTATCTGCATTTACTTATTACTGTTATTTATTATTATGATTTAATATTAACATAATTTGTTGCACTAACTGTATTTTGGAAAAATGTGTCTCATTGCTGATATGTTTTATTATGATTTAATAATAACATATTTTTTAAATTAACTATATATTGGAAAATGTGGTTGATTATTGTTATGTTTTATTATGATATAATATTAGCATATTTGTTAAACTGTTTTGTTGGCCCTATAGTTTAATTTTTACTGGCATGATGTTCCCATACTGACTGTTATGTTACTTAATATTGTGTTGCACATGTTATACAGTAATATGTATTAGGATGAATATATATATATAATGTTCGATTCTGTGAATACTAACATTGGTTTGGTTATTACCAACCGTAACGTATTGTTATAACTCATATCCCACAGCATGTCAAGGTAGAACAGTTCTAACTGATCACCCTACCTGCTTCACCCAACTGTGGCACTGGGTCCCAACACATCTGGGACCCAGACCAGCGGTCCCCCCTCTGCTGCCTCTGCACTACCTGCAGTATTGGGTAGTACTACCACAGGCATGAGGCCCTGGCCCCCCCCGGGAGCAGTGGTGGATGGGGTGTTGTCACCCATGTGGAGATGCCAGTCCTGGTGCGCAGGATAGTCCACCCTGGCTATGACTGCAGCCTGTGCCAGATTGAGGGCATGCTGGCCACCCTGGTGGGGTAGCCTCGCCCTGGTGTACAGCCTCCAGCACAGCCACCCCCAAGGCAATGATAGAGCAGTGTTGACAGTCCCATGGATGAAGATGTGAGTCACACTGCTGCCATCTGGAGGCACATGAGACTCAGATTCCACAACACCCTCCCTATCCAAGGAGTTCACCCCCCTCATATGTCACACACTGCCCCTGTCTGCTGTCTTGTCCATTTGCAAATGCATTTTCACCTACCCAACTTACCTCTTCCACAGCCACCTATGTCCCTTCCCCAACATTCCACTCTCACTTAAAAAAAAAAAATGGGCACCTCTCCAAAAAAAAAAAAAAGGTTTGAGAATACAAATGCATCTACAAATTTTGACAAAATGCACAGTTGTTGCTGTATAAGAAATGGAGAGCTATGGTTCTTTCCTACATCCTTCCTGTACATCCCTCTCTGCCTTTCATTATCTTTTTCCTTCTGTTTGCCCTCATTTCACAACTTTCTTTTCTCCCCTTTTTTCTTTTCTTTATATATTTTTAGCTCGGACCTGCCCGATGCACCATGTCACACAGCTTCGCTAAGCTCACCTATAGAGCGATAATGATTATATGTGCTTCTAACAGTGTAAGTTACATGTACAAAATAAACATCTCTCCTGTGTTTCAAACCTGAGCCCATCACATCTTAAGCACATTGCATTAACCCATGCCACACAACACAGACCTGCAGGTAGGGACACACATCACATATACGTATAGGATTATTATATGTTGCCTAGTACTCTGTTACTGAAACAGTTACCTAACATACGTACCTTAATCACATGCCATAATTGAAATGTCAGGGGTACTCTCACCCTGGCTCTGCCTATACAACAAGCCTGACTGAGCTGACACAAATAGACCTGCAGCTTGCTGTCCACCAAAGTGTTCACACTCACTGCTTATGTTAACTACTTTCAGCAGCTGCTGCCTATGGTACACACAGCTCTATGTAAATGTTTCTGCTACAGACCTACCCTCAAGAAAGCCTTATATATTGCACAGTGGTTGCATGTCATTGGCTAATGATACTGCAACTCAGCTGGTTTGGCTGCAATTAGCATATCAGGATCACAGATTGGTTTAGAGGCAATTACCTGCTAATCAGCAGCATGTTAAAATGCAAGCAGCTGGCTATGGGCAAACATTCTGTGAGAGACTTCCCTCATACAGAGCACACCTTTGTGACACAGTAGTAGTAGCACATTTCAACAGAGGAGTACTGCACTTCACCAGGTATGTAACTGTTTTTTGTGTATAACAGGATGCATATGGAAGGATAGAGGTATGGGGAATAGGGAGTACAGCAGCAATCTGTCTTAGACCTGTGATAATGACAAGTCATTGATACCCTGCTGTCTTGCACATACAGGGGACATACAATATATCAGGGTTTCATTGTCTTTTGTCATTGTGTTACACTGGTGTTATTGGGTGTCCCAATATAGTGGTTGTAATAGCACACTATTTGTCTGGCACTAGTCTTATGACATATTAGTGAGTGGCTGGCCTTAGGGGACACACCACAGTGAACCAGAGTGTTGTGTGTATGATCATACAGCAGAATCTCTCATGGCACACAGGGAACTACCTCTGCAATGATACTATCTTGGTTGTATTCACACATGTAGTATGTTATCCCACTGTGGGGTGTGAAATGTGTGAGCAGGCAGTGGACAGTGCGGGCCATTTTGCTCTTGATGTATCTGTACATAGTGGACATCCATGTATTTGATCCTGTAATGTATTTCTCTTTTGGTGTGTTTCAGGACTAATGTATCACAGAAGGTGCACTTCCTTCTCAGATGCAGAGAATGAACTTATACTTCATGAATTACAGCAGTATCACCATATCCTCCTATCCAGGGGGAGGCATAACAAAGAACAGCAGGCTACACTGTGGGAAGACCTTGTCTGGAATGTGAATCAGACTGGCCACCAGGACAAGACATATGAGCAGGTTCAACACTGTGTTACAGACATGGTGAGTGCTGCATAACGAAGAGCAACTGATGTAGCTAGGGACTGTGCCATCACCGGTGGAAGGCCTGTAACAGAACAACCACTCATGACCACTGATGAATTCCTGGTGAACCTAGTGACACATGACAGCTCCCAGGCATCCATCACACCATACTTTGTGGAGGTTGATGCCACAGTGTCCACAGCAGCGGAGCATGCAGGTAAGCTTACTGTGAACGCCATTGTAATACTGTAACAGTCATTCTGTCAGGCTGTACATACCTTTACATGGGTATCAGGGCTATGTGCTGTGGGGGGACTTAGCTCAGTTGTGCACAAACTCAGAATGTCAGCAATATATCAAGTAACACAGTAGCTACTGCACATGTGATACATATGCAGGTATTACCGTGTTGTGCTGCAGCATGTGGTGTTACTGAAATTACCTCATCCTCACCTTTTTACAGGGCCATCAAGAGTTGTCCTAGGCCATGGTCCTGCTTCTGGTAAGCATGATACTCTTTTGTTATGGAATATACATATGCTATTAAGGGTGAGGGCCAGGATAATACCCTATGTACAGGTAATGTTGTGCATAACCAGAGTACAATGTTTGTATGTTCCAGTCTGGAACAGTTACCTAAGTTTACTAGAGTGTGTTATTACAGGAGTGTAGCTGAATGGGCAGGAACACTTTTGCTATTATAGTTCAGAGTGAATAAGCCTCCTGGTGTACATGAGGCAATTAATCAGACACACCTTGTACATACCAAAAAGTCGATGGTACATACCTTATGCATTGAAACTTGCATTTGTATATATTTGTTAAGATAGATATACTGGGTTTTATGCGCCTTGTTACCAGGTATAGTGTCATATTGCTAACTAAAAGGTGCATTGTACTGCCCAAGTGTCACGTGATTTACCTAATGTTATAAAGGCCTTGAGTTGAATGTGTATGTTCTTGTGAGGAAGTCTATTGTGCATGAAAGCAGAGATGAAAGGATGTGAAATTGGTAATGCAGTTGTAGATCCCCATTATTATGACTCTCTGTGGATTTACCTTATATAATAGTGCAGGTAGTAGTGTACTGCTTTAGTCTTGGTTTTCAGAGGTGACAAGAGGAGTTGGGGTCTTTCCCCAACAACACTTAATGTCAGTTTATCTTCAAATTCTGATGATGATGGTGACCACAATGAGGTACAGGTGGGGTTGTCAGGGGCTGAATCTGTCCCAGAGGTTGACATCCCTCTTTTGTCCCCATTTCCACTGCACCCAGTCAGTATGCCCACACATACCCAGTCCCCACAGGCCTCGTATATGGGACAGTCAGAGGGTGGAGACATTAAACAGGCCAGTGTGCCAAATATGGCATCAGTGAGTATAGACACTGGCCATAACCAGAGAACTGATGAGGTCCCACACAGGTGGACTGACAGGGCTGCCAATAGGTTGACTGTTGTTTGTTGCAGGTGTCACATCATGGGCCATTCAGTGCATGTTTCAGGCCATCATGGAAGCATAAGCATGTTCTGAACTTAATACCAGATGTATGCTTAGGGTTATGGATACAGTACAGTCTGACATCCATGACTGCCTCCACTGCATTGCGACACCTAGAGTGGTTCACTGATGCAGTGGACAGATGGTGGGTTGAGACAGTGTCTGCCTTGGGCTGCACATTGTCTGTGCTGGACTGTGTGGTTGGAGTTGGGCATCAGACCCATGGACATAAGTCAGCAACACCATCTGCTGAGACTCCACGCAGCCATGCACAGTTAAACTCCCATAGTTGCAGTACATACACACTACAGAAGGGAGTGTGCTGTCATGGGCACATGGTCCTGGGTGGCCCCATGGGAGACACACTCCCAGCAGACACCAGTCACCATCAGGTACTAGCACCATGTCTGACCTTGGGCATGGTGTTGCCAGTGCAACTCCTGGCAGAGCCAGTTCCTCTGTTCAGGGCTGGATATGGTGAACTGTCAACCCTACCATGTATGGTCCACAGCTGTACAACATACACATGCGTAGGGCTAGCAATGAGCTTGACTGTGTGCATGCACACACTGACACACCACTGTCACATGCAGGTCATCTACAGACACACACACATCTCTCCATGCTCCATGTAACCCGCTCCCCTTCCTGACTCACACACATGCTGTCAGCTGTTTGAGCCAGCCTAGGTCTCCAGCACCCCCACACATCACCCTGTGCAAGTGATGATACCTGTGTCACATCCCTGTCATCCTTCCCATCAATGCAGGGGAATGAAGCTATGTGTCTGATGCACAAGATGACTATATTGCTTGACATGTACTTGTTTAATGAAGTACTGTTTTGCATGCCACTTGTAGTGGTCACCAACATATACTGTATGCTGGCATGTGTCATCCATATGTAGCATACTTTTATGGACCTTATGTTGTATGATGCTGTATTGGCGGTATTGTTACACTATGACAGGTATGCCACAGACCAGTGTATGTTTCTATTGCAGGAGTCTGAGGGGATAACTTATGGACACACGGCAGCAGTGAAGTGGCACAGCATGAGATGGCAGCACAGCAGAAATATGACTTCAGCAGGTTCATCAGTATATGTGCATGGCTCCATAGGTTCACATCTGTATGTCAGTCTACCAAGGACAATGGCAGTGGTCTGCATACTCATGCATTCATAATATGTGATAAGGTCTGCTACAGGGCAAGGTGTGACCTTGCTGGTTTGCATATGCTGCCTGTCTGTAGGGAGCATAGTAGATGGATGGCTCACAGTAAGGACATTAACCTACTATGTGACATAAGTACTACATGCTTGTGGGAGATATTTGTCTAGCAGACATAAACACACCCTTGAAACAAAGTCTGCCTAATGGTATAGAGAGCACCTCAGTGAACCTCAGGACAGGCTATCTTTTTGACTGGCTGGGTGTCCATCATCTTAACAAACAGCATCTGCCTGAGTCCCTCTTGGACTGGGGCAATATATGCTGGTCCTGTACTGAGGGGTATACAGATGTTTCTGATTGTGAGGGCTGTATGGCCATTATGCTAGTTAAGTTCACATGTGCTATGGTCCTATAACATGATGTATACTGCTGTAACAGACTCACACACAAACATGGTCACATTCAGGCTAGCACCACTTCCATTCACTGCATACAGGACACACCATGGCACACACACATACTGCAAGTTAGCTGTATGTAGATTAGAACACTTACACATGTACTGGTACACACTACAGATCATAGTACCCGATGCATGTAGCACAACCTATGTCTGCTAGTACTATCAGTTTAGAACATTTAATGCTTGTTAATATAAGCAAGCCTTGTGGGCATTCATTTGGGGGGGGGCACATCACTCACTAAAAATTAATGCAAAACTCTGCCTATATCTACTATAAATAGGTTATCATACATATGCCATATGAATATGCATACGCACCATGTTGAGAAGAGTGAGATTAGAACCTCTACCTATCTAGTATTGCACACTGTAGATCATAGTACTAATCATATGCACCACAGCTTAAGTCTTGCTACTAGACTGTCACCTGGTAATCTTAAGGTGGCTGACATCTGCAGGCCTTGTAGATTAGGGCAGTGCAAAAGCCAGCAGTAAGTTATGGGACCAAACAGTGCATAACCATTGCAGGTAAATAGCCCGTGAGAGCATGTCTATTGTTTTGCAGGGGAACACACACACACACACACACACACACACACACACACACACACACACACACACACACACACACACACCAAGTAGGCTGTAGTGAGATTAGAACCCCTACCTATCTAGGCTTATACACTACAGATCACAGTACTTATCACATGTGCCATAGGTTAAGTCTGTTGCACATGTGATTGCACACACAGCACCTGTGCATTACACAAACTAGGCTTGTGATGAACAGTATCTGTGGCCTGTAGAGTGATATTGATTCATACTGTTATCTGTACCTAGTATTCTAGCTGTGTGATAACTGATGTTATCCTGGCTATGTGAGTACAGTTACCAGTATGGCCATATGTGGCTGCTTGCAGTTAGGTTACACAGTGGGCATGGACAATATGCCCTGTCCATACATGCATTGACACCATTATACATTACACTGCCTGCTCACCTGTATCTGTCTACGCGGTGACATCCAGCAGGCATAGGGGCCTGTAGGTAAGTGGATTATGTACTGTTGCACCCTTAGTTTGGATCCTTTGGACAACATTATGTCTGTGTGATAGTGCAGTTTACTCACCATTATTAGGGTATGTCAGACAATGCAGACATCCACACACATATTTCTGTATATAACAGGGATGTATATATAAATGTAGCTGTGTGTGTGTGTATGTGTATGATATGTATATGTGTTCTGTGCATATATGGGGGTGTCTACGTATCATTTTAATATATACAGCTATATATATATCTATTTGACACTACAAAGTGATAGATATACTATGCATGTGAGGGAGAGATACTGACAGATGGATATGTATTCTCATATGTCTGTATATATAGACATTTATACATAATAGCTAATGTCAATGAAAGGCCAGCAGAATTACTCTCATGTTTACTAAGTGTACAGGCATGCCCAGTGGGACTGTCAGTTCTTATAATGTGACTCCAGGGCACACCTACCTGTATTCCAGTCAGGGATTTTGTATGTTACAGACATTAACATCTGCCCCTGTTTCTGACGTACTGCACCTTACTCAAAATGTCCACAGCATTCCCCAGCTGTCTCCTGTACTAAATATGTGGCTGGAGTTGGTAATGTTACACCACCAACAGACTGACAGTCTGCATACCTCTCACCTGTCCTGATTTTCACAGAATGTCCAGAGTTTTGCTTCATATGTTTGGTCTGTTCCTCACACATTTGTGGTCTTCTGGTGCTTTATTAAATGTTGACATCAATACATTCTACTTAATACAAACTAAAAATTGTGTGTCAGACTTTATATCCATTGAAATATATATGGTACTGCAACACTTTTACTTTCAGCAAGGTTTTATGTGACCAATATTTAAACTCTATCTCTATGTCTGGGTCTTTGTTCCCCAATCTTTCTGTGCTTTGTCCAGATTTCTTGCACTGAGAGGTTGGGAGGTATGACATTCTGTGAAAACACCAACATACTACTACCTTACATGCAAAAGTGAGTAATTCTAGATTAGAACTATCAGTTGCATCACACATGCTAGCTTCTCTAGTCCACAGAGCCACACAGTTCGCTACACAGAGAGGGGTAATCCATCACACAATAACAGCATACATATGTACATTGCTATCCTGCATGAAGAGAGACATACAATGTGTGAACGCTAGCTATGTTACAGCCCTGAGATATATACCATAGCAGATTTTCTGATAAAGTGGTTATATGGGTACACTGCTGTATTAGGGGTGGGGGAACAACAGCACACAATCATCTTGGGTAGACAGTAGTCCAAATATCATGTGTGCCCACTGTTTAACATCTCCATTGCCTGATGTCATGAATATTCCAACCACGAGGCCTAGTGAATATTAAGGAGCACATACTATTGGACTGGGTATCAGTTGTCCCATGTGGATGTTAGCTCTGACCAAATAACCCACTTGATTTTCTTGTATAACAGCAGCAGATCCATACATACAATACCTTATTATAGCAATCCATACAATTAGTTCATAGGTTAGAGACTTACTTTGCAAAAGTAGCAGTTGACAGAACTGTAGTTCAGGGCTGACTCTGTGTGATGCACATGGTGCACAGCCAATACATGAATAGGTATGGATTGTGTGTGTTGCCTAGTATCAGCTATTTTATTATATGTATGTGAATGCGAGTAAGGTGTCAGTCCCTAAGGCCCTAGGTTGTCAGTGTATGTGCTATGTGTTGTTTCTTAGCCAATGCCAAGGCATACTGGGCACATCTACGTCTGCCTACAAGGACATCATCGGGGGCTCTTCTTCTGAGTCATCCTGTGAGTGTGGCTGTGGTGACCCAGGCATGGGGGGCTGTGTATCCCTTCCCTATGCTGAACCTGCAGCAGCTGCTTCTGCAGGATCATATTGTGTAGCATGACACATACTGTAAACATATATGCACAAGTGGATGGAGAGTACTGCAGGGCTCTAACAGATATATCGTGGCACTGGAACCGTGACTTCAGCAACCCAAACACATGCTCTATGATCACCCTAGTTTGTGCATTGTGCATGTGCCTCATTATGGCATTCTTCCATTGGTGCATGTGCATTTCTGATGGGTGTCATCATCCATGGTTTCAGTGCATAGCCAGCACCCCCCACTAAATGGCCTCGTGGGATGCCCCCCCCTAGCAAACATCTGGTACAGCTGTGATGTGTGTCAGATATGAGAGCTTCCAGTGCTACCAGCACACACAGTCATGATTATGCCAAAGGCATTGCACATGACCTGGCAGCTGATGGAGTGGTACCCCTTGCAGTTGACATAGATTCTACCCTACTCACCAGGTGGTGCCTTGATGTGTACATGAATGCAATCTATGGCACCCAGTATCTTAGGGTAGTGTGCTACATGGTAGAAGAGTTGCATATTGCTGGCCCTCACCTCAGGGGTGAAGGGAAAATATATGTGCTCACTGGCAGCTGGTAGCATGGCATCCAGGAACTGGTGGAGTAACTTGGATGCTGATGCCTGTGAGACCCCATCATGTCCCCAGTTGGTCTCTGGAAGGTACCTGTGGCTATTATCCTAAGGGCTACACATAACTTTGTTTCCTCTGGGATGGGTTGCCCTCTGTTGGCTCTGGGCCTGAGTTGAGGGTGGTAGAGCTCAGTGAGTTCTTGTAGTATGTCCCTGTCCACCAAGTAGTGCTCTACAGTCCCCAGCTCATGTAGCTCCTGGAAGGTTACCCTGGGCCTGAACACTCTTTCTTCTCTGTCTAGGCCTATTGTCAGCAGCAGCATCAGCAGCACTGACTTCAGCATCTAACACATACAAATGTATTAGACCTGCAGCAGCCCTTTCTGTTCTGTCGGTTAAAATTCCCAAATCTGTACTTCAATGGTGTAGAGTATGGGGGAAAATCAGATTATAGGGTATATGTATACTGTGTGATTGGCTACCTATGATGCAGTGCACCTGCCTAATATATCATTGACATCATTTAATGGCCCTAGTTGAAGTTAAGCAATGATCAACGCTAATTAATACATCATTGGCCTTTTAGATACTCTGAGCACTGCAGCGCACCACACAAATGCGTGCCCATAGGTAAACACTGCTTACTAGTCAGTGCACACACCCCCAAACTGCCACACTCAGCACAGCTGTGCACCATGCAAGTACATGGAAACAAATGCCCTGTAGGTAAAGAAAGCTCAGGTCAGTACACCCCACCTCCCAGGCTTCGACGCGCAGCATGGTGGTGAGCCACGCAAACAGGCACAGCTAAGCTCCAATCAGCTTAGAAGTTATTGGACACACCCTCTCTTGATGTCAACTACCTCCTCTGTGGACACCAACATGGTTCTCTGCCTACATGGAGGGGATATGCAGACACGGTTATTCCGTTATGCTATTCAATATCTCCACTTCATATGCATAGGGATCTGTGCTCACAGCCTGGATGCTAAACTCTTCCAAGCCCTTCCATGTTAGCAATAGTACCAGCACACCATTGTAGATACTACACACATTTTTGTCTCATGTTATTAATATTTAATTTTTTCCTGTTTTTTTTTTTATAAGGCATGTTTGCACACTGCCGCATGTCATGCAAACATGCTAAGATTATTAAGATTATTAAAAATAAGCATTTTAATATATTTACTGTAACTTTTGGAACACAAAGTGGATAGTTTTGCTCATATATGTGTGTGCTATGTCATTTCTGTGTATCTCCCTACATTTTTACAGCCCCATTTTTCTGTCTACAGTCCTGTAGATGGAATTTTCCTTGTATACTACAAACACTGACACAGGGTCTGCAGAGCTGCTTATCTGCTTGCTGGATTGCTCTACAGGCATCATTTTCATGAGGTTCACCTGCTTATGAGATTATTTGCATGCCATGGAAGTTTCCGTGTTGGCATGCTCAGTAACCTAAAATTGTTCACACTTATGTTGGCAGCACGGTGCAATGCCTACATGGTAAAAAATGTGTAGGCTTTATTAACCCCCCCCCCCATATCATTATGATAACATTTTGTAAAGACTAGTCATAATGCTGGATGGTATTTAAGGAAAAATATAAAAAATGTTTTTACAATGGCAATATGATGTGAAAAAAGTAGAGAAAGAAAGATATAAAAGAACATATAATGATGCATTAGAAGATTTAGAACATGATAGAAAGTACTTTGACAAAGAAAAAGAACTATATGAAAGAAGAAAAATACAAGAATTTTTATATAAGCAAAGATATTTTACAAGGAAAAAGAAAATAAGTTTTGAGTTACTTAAGCAGATTTGTGAAGGAAGAGTGTAGTGTAATAACAGAAATAAAAAATGTAAAAGGAGAAATAGAAAGACTCAGTAGAAGATTAAGAAGAAGTACAATATGTACAACAAAATCTTTAAAGAAAAAACGTAAAAAGTAAAAAAAAAGTTAACAAATAAAGAGAATAAAAGAGTTGGAAAATGAGATTTCTTTAATTCATTCACTCCAATGAAGCTCAGGAAGTTTGCACTGTAAATTCCAATGGGCGGAGCCTAAGCCTTTTGACAGAATCAAATTATGTCCTCATATATCAAACAAATGTTCATATTTCTGGACCCTACGGGTTATGAAACAAATATAAATGGCAAACTCTTCAGCACAAACTCATTTTATAGTGGTAGTATTATTTAGGTTTTAGGTCTTAAACTAAATTTTATAAGTCACAGTAAACACAATACTATTACATTTGTAATATTTTGTAAACAACTTACAATATCTCAGCAACCACTCAAGTTACACACATACTGTCAGCAACATTTTATTCATCTGTCTGAGAGCTTTCACATGAAGTTAAGGAGTTCTGCCTGTCTTACTTGGTTGTTGAGAAAATTGTGAAAATTATATCTATATAAATTAATATCATAAAAACAACACTTAATATCTTTACCTGCACTAGACAGAGGTCAAATATTAATGCAGTTGAGTTTGCCATCGTGTAAGCTTTAAGCTGAAATCTTTTAAAACCTTGTAGATAGCATTTTGAAATTATTGATGCAAATGTGAACAAGCAATATTTGACACCTAGAGGTGTCAGCAGTAGTTAATTGCAGATGCACCTGGATGTGTCACTCGGATGTAATGAGTTCAATGAGCTAGATAAAGTATTAGGATAAGCAAATATAGATTTGTCTGTGGGCCCAGCTGGAATAGGGTATGAAAAGTATGGAAAGTTAAGGGATTGGCAAAATTTTTTAAAGATTCAGAATGAATAGTTAAAATAAAGTTTTATGTATAAAGTATTATGTAGTGGAATACTTACTTTCATATAGAAGAAGGAAGATAGAAGACAATTAAAAAAATGGAGACCGATAGTATTGAATAACATTGATTATTAGAGCATTATGAATATAACACAAAAAAGATTTTAAACTAAAATTGAAATTATTATGGAAGGCAGTATATATAGTTTAAAGTGGAAGGGTTGTCAAGAATTATTAGTGGTAGAAAATTGTGAATGATATTATGAATAGTCAATTTATTGACTTACACAATACATACACTTTCTACGTGATCACAAAATGAAAGTTTACGTATTCATTTTCCAACAACTTTTCATTTACAAATATCATCTTGTAAAAAAAAAAAAAAAAGGTCTGTGGTTTGGCGCTAACTGAAATGTACTCTACAAACTCTTCGGACAGCTACAATGTGATCATGTAATCATGGATCTGCAATAATTGTAGGCTCCACAATTTTTTTTCTGTAAGTGTGCGTCTGTGTGTGTCTGTGTGTGTACATGTGTGTATGTCTTGTGTGTGTGTGCGTGTGCGTTTGTTTGCGTGCGTGTGTGTGTGTGTGTGTGTGTGTGTGTGTGTGTCTGTGTGTAATGGTTAGTGTAAGAGATGAGGCGAAGGAAATCTTCACATCTTAAAATGATTAAGAAAAATCATAGGTAGACTATATACATTAAGAAGGGTTCTTTGGATAGTGACTTAGAAGCTTAACTCATTAAAACTAGCTGGGTAGAATTTCACACCTACTGACTCCTGCAGATTTCTTGGCTGAACAGCTTTCTCCTGAGCTAAATTTCTGAGAATGCAGTTTTCAAACCTATCTGTGAACAAACCAATACATCATGAGAACTGTAAAAGTTGCAAAGTTATAATACAAAAATTATTCAGTGTTAATATATTTATAATTGAATAGGCAATTAGATAATATATACATTTTGTTATTATAACTAAGTAAATAAGTTCATAGGTAAATATTAAGCAATCAGTCTGCAGACTCTTTCAAGTCTATCCAATAACAAGAGGGTAGACTCTGTCCCTGAACTTTGTGTCTGTGAGGCTAAAATCTTAACCATTTCGCCAACCCTCACAAAAGGAAATTAAAGGTCATATGACACAGGTTCACAGGTAAATACTAGGCAAACAGTCTGTAGATGATTACATGCCTAGACAATAACTAGACAGTGCCCAGGTTGAAATTCAAACTCTGTACCTTGTGTTTGTGAGGTAAACATTTTAATCTTTATGAAAACTACATTCTCTGTTCCTTTATTATTATTTTCTTTTTTTTTTTAAGAACATCCATGTGGCTACCCTGTCGTTCATGAATATTAATACCTGTCTAACCATTGATCATTAACTCCAACTATCACTGTGACTTTTGTTTGAGCAAGTGCGATCCTCAGTTTGCTGCAAAGTAGTTTTTGTAGATGTCACTACATATGTAAGACATTTGCATAATTAATGGACAAATTAATATGTATATGTGCACAGCAGTGCTAGTTAGACATAAACTATCAGGGCAAAGTTTTTCCATCATTGTGTAACCTTTCATTGTATGCAATGGAATACTATATAAACACCTCCTGGTTCCAATTATTGCTGTAATTATTAACTTATAGCATACATTCATAATATTTCTAGAAATTAACTCTCATTTTCTTTGGTATTGACTAGCCCATTTGTCTGAGGAGTCTCTGTCAACCTCAGTGGTGACTGGGCAAATGAAATTATGTTTCACAATGCATTTAGGTGTGCAATGACTGAGAATGTTTTAGAAATCTGTTATCTGTTCATATATGCATACTTAATTTCTAAAAATGTATAAATATTGGTTATGCAGACAAATAGGACAACTTTTATTACATCATGTAAGCTATCATTTGATACCACGAAGTACCATATATCCTCTATTTGGGTCAAGTTATTAACAATAATATTAATAGGACACATATGCATAATTTTGCACAATCACACTTTTTCTCTTAATGATCACAGTTTTGGATCAAGAACCATACCTGACTTTTGTGGTGAAGTGGTCTGTGGGATACTATCTCAGAATGCAAAGTGGACAGTGCTTGACATGTGTGCATATATATCAACGTTTTCCATATTTGGTATATTTTATTGTTAACAAACTACAAATACCTGCAAAGTGCTGGTAGTTAAACACCAGATATCACTGAGAGGCTTTCTACATTATGCAAGCTTTCACTTGATACAATGCAGTTCCATCAACTCCGTCCTGACTGAGTTATTAACAGAAATACTTAAATGGCATGTAGCTATAATCTGACATCAAAATAAAATGATACTTTCCCACTTACTGATTACCTTAATTGGGTCAGAAGTAATTTCTGACCAATGTGGTGACATAGACAGTGGAAAAGTGCTCCTCAGTGCTATCAAGTGTACAGAATCTGACATATATGCGCACATATATTTAGGCATATCTGCATATTTTATTGAAAAAGAAAAAGATGGCTATTCAAAAAGGCTTCTGAAGCTGCCATTGCATTATGTTTCTTAAAGACTATTCTACAAAATTATGATTACAAAATAAATGATGAATAGATGATGATGATGATGATGATGATGATAATAATAATAGTAATAATAATAATTATGATAAAAATACCATCATTAAATATCTAGGAATAGTGCTAGATAAGGTTACACTTTGGCCATTGTGAACATGAGAAACCACAGTCAGAAAACAATATTCTGTAACTCTTCTAATTCTAAAAGACTACTCAAAGAGATCACCGAAGCACTTCATATCTCAATGATCTGACTGATTACCGAATGCAGTCTGAAATGGTACAAAAAAGGCTTGGGAACTGGCATTATATTTTGACTTTATAGGCTTTTTAAAGGTGAACTCTGCCTGATGTATAACAGAAAGAATGCATAATCCAATTCTCTATTTGTGTCTTTATCTGAAACACAGCAGCTTGACTAGAAAAAAATGTACACACACACACACACACACACACACACACACACACACACACACACACACACACATAAATATAAATATATATACATTACACATACACATTTTATATATATATATATATATATATATATATATATATATATATATATATATGGGTCTACTTCACATGATCGAATGTTCAAATGTTCGAATTCCATATGGCCGAGACCATATGATCGAACATTTGAATGTTCAAAAATGTGCACTACACCTGCAAAACACAAACAACAAAAAATAAACTGTGTATAGAAGGGGGCAAGCACCCTGCACCCCCCACACCCCCCGCAACTTAAATATACCAACTCCAAGATCGCACTACAGTGAGGACAAGGGAAATCTCCCGGTCCGAGCGGCATGCCGATCCCTTGTTCAGAATTTCAAAGTTTTAAAACTTCAAACATATGGAGCTGGATTCACAATGGCTTGCACGGAGTCTAAGAGTAGAGTAAGACTCCATGCAGCGATCATGTCCGCCGAGCGATCCAGGAACAGCCTGCAGGGGCGTGCAAGACAGCTCTTAAAACGACTCTTACACAGACAGGGATCGGATATGCAAATTACCTCAATTGCAGCTGAAAGGCATGCAAATGAGGTAGATTTGTGATTCAGGAAACCCGAACCTGTCCGAGTAAGAGCAGTGTTATTTGTAGAAATGTACTCAGTTGACAACTGAGTACCGTTCTGCAAATAGCAAAACGGAGCCATGACAGCTCCAAATAAAGGTTGCATCCAGTAGAGGAAGCATGCCAGTGGCCAAATATATGGCCATTGGCAATGTTTCCCGATGTAATATGAAAAAAAATAATTTTTTTTTCTCCGATTTCCGATGTTTAAGCATAGCATAGCGCCGCACAAACGGGCTGCGCTCTAAAAACCAGAAAAATAAAACTTAAAACCCACAAATGTGGATTTTATGGGAATTTTCAATGTACAATGCAAGGCAATAGCAGGCTGAAGACAACATAGCTACCGAGTAGAGATTGCTAAGGGGGGAACCTAGTCTAAGAGATGTAACCAAGCATTAGTAGGCAATCCTATGAAAATGAGGGTAAGGATAGTGAATCCCAAGTCTACATAGCAAATGAGCACAGTCAGTGGAGTGTAAGACTAGGATAAGGGGAGTAACAGAGTAGGACATAGATGACATCACGAGGGGGGTATGTATGAAAGAAGATAAGCTCATTGGAGCAGAGTGGCATGTGTTAGCTGTCTGTTGCTCATCACTGGAAAAGGTATGTAACCAGGTATCCTAGCTAAAGTCAAGAAATAGAATGTGCACACTGTGGATATCACCAAAGCTTCTTGTAAAAATGCTTGCAACGTGTATGCGTGCGTGTGCGCGCCTGTATATCGAGTAAGACTGTGTGCACGTGTATAAGCAGCAGTTAGCATGTGTAATGTTGTCTAAGTCTGTGTAAGCGCGTTTGCACTTGTGTCCGTGCATTTAAGCAGGAATTAGCAAGTGTTAGGCTGTGTAAGTCTGCGTGCGCATCTGTTAGCGCATGTGCGCGTGTTTGCGCTTGTGTGCGCGGCGCTGCCCTCCTGAGGAAATGGAAAGGGAAAAGGAAGCACAACAAACAGTAGGAAGTTAACCAGGGAGAATCAGCAGAGCTAGCAGGTGGAAATAATCAGAATCAGGCAATTACACAGGCAGCAAACCAGCCCAGCCCAGCCCAGCCCAGCACTTAAAACTCTGCAAACAACTTTTCACCATGTATTCCTCAGAGACACTGCAGTAAGCTAAGAGAAGTGAATACTGAAAAGGCTCAACTGAGACAAAGAAATGTTAGGGGCTGCCATTGCTGTCATAAACCGACATATACAACATGCTGAGGGTGGTGACAATGGGAATGCTGCCAACCAACCCCCAGTGAGGAGATGGAGAAGAGTGTACAGGCCCAGGGTAACCAACAAGGGGCTACATGAGCTGGAGATAGTGGAGCGCTATAGAGTGGACAGAGACCTCATGCAGCAAATTGTTGAGCTGTGCAGGCCACGCCTCACACACATAACCAACAGAGGGGAACCCATTCCAGTGGAAACCAAGGTATGTGTTGGCCTACAAATACTAGCAATGGGTACCTTCCAGAGACCAACTGGTGATATGATGGGGATATCACAGGCATCAGCATCCAGGGTACTGCACCAGTTCCTGGATGCCATGTTAGCACATGTCGGTGATCATGTATATTTCCCCAATTCCCATGAGGTATTGGCCAGCAATATGCATCTCTTCCAGCAAATAGCAGAATATCCTGAGGTAGTGGGTGCAATAGACTGCATGCACATATGCATCAAAGCACCAGCTGGTGAGCGGGATAGGGCCTACATTAACCACAAGGGCTTCCCCTCCATCAACTGCCAGGTCGTGTGTGATGCCCAGGGAATAATAATGAATGTGTGTGCTGGCTGCCCTGGAAGCTACCACGATTCCCATATCTGGCATCTGATGCAGCTGTACCAGACATTTGCCAATGGGGACATCCCTCATGGTCACCTAGTGGGGGATGCTGGATATGCACTGGAGCCGTGGCTGATGACACCCATCAGAAATGCACACACACCGGAACAGGAACGCTATAATGAGGCACATGCACAAACATGAAATGTAATTGAGCGTGTCTTTGGGCTGCTCAAGTCACGGTTCCTGTGCCTGGACACCTCTGGTGGAGCCTTGCAGTACTCACCAACTACATGTACCCAAATTGTCATGGTATGTGCTATGCTACATAATATGATCCTGCGAAAACAGCTGTAGCAGGATCAGCATAGGCCTGGGCCAAACAGCCCCCCACCATTGCCAAGGCCATCACAGGTGGAGGGTGACTCGGAGGAGGAACAACCTCAGCCTGCCCCAGCAGGCAGAAGGAGGCATGCCCAGTATGCTTTGGCCTTGGTAAAGAGGCAACGCATAGCACATACACTGGCTCAGTAGGAACCCTGGAAATTATACCTCTCCCTGACCCGCACATACAGTAAAAGGGATGCCTAACTTGACACTACCTGTTGTCAAACATGTATAGGGAGTGTACTATGTGCATCCAACATAGGCAGCCCTGCAGCACCACCTGAGGCATGATTGACCTGTGTTAAGCAATATAAAGCAGTGCTAAACAGCTTTGCCACTATGTAGTATATGTCAACATAAGCATACACACTAACTGGCACAACTTTGGGTAATGTTGAGCAATATTGGCCAACGTTCAGCAATGTTGAAAACTGTTGAGCAATGTTGGTAATGTCTGGTCAAATTTGCCCATAGTTGAGCAAAAGCAGGTAAACATGCACATATATGCTTTAGTTGACCTTAAGCAGTCTGGTCTGGCCAGTATGAAAATTTAAAGCAGTGACAGGTCTCGAACCCAGGATACTGTGCACTATAGTCACAGTACCAAACCACCAAACCAAGACAGTATTTCACTGGTCAGCTTGTATGAAGACATGCTGATAAGTGTATGCAAAGTGTGTCATGGAAACCCCGCAGTCACAGCATAATATATGTCAACTTATGACACAAAGGTGAGCCCTGCAGTATAAATATAACTTGATTTCAAACACACATAGTACACATGTTAATATTGGGCATGTTCACACATGGTAACAAATGTACTGGCCTCCAGACAGCAACATACTGAAAGGTCACACTGGGCATGCTCACACACTTAAAGAAATGAAACAAATGTCAGGCAACAAAACAGTGAATGTGCAAACTGGGCATGCTCACACACTTAGGCCTTGTCTGAGTGCAGCAGTGGGGGCAGACATATCTGGCAGTTCACCTGTTAACCCACAAACCTCTCCCTAGCCAACAATCCTGCCTTGTGCACACAGTTATAAGACAACAGACACATATATAACATCTGGGAATCCTGTCATAATCAAATATGTACAACAGATAAATATGTTTTACATAGAAAGTGGGAAAGTAAAGAGGATAACAAATCTGCAGTCAGTATCATCAATAAACAATGAGCACTCCAAATATTATCATAGGTACATAGGTTCATAGGTTGATACTAGGTATCAGCCCTAGGGCATTCAGAAGCCTAGCCAGAGTGTGTATGGCTGTCACTACCCTTTGCCTTTGAATAATAGGTCACACAAGATAGCCGTAGTATGGTTAGTGTACTGTGCCACTGTCTAGCAGGGACCCAGAAGAGATCCCAGGGGTAAATGCCAGTATTTCCCTTGAAGAGGGTCAGTGAGGGGCTCTGCCTAACTTGGACTGGGATGTCGTCCCAGAGTGAGGGGAGCCTCTGGGATATGAATCTGTCCCTCCAGCATCTCCTATTAATGCTGTGCTGAGGTAGAAGTCCTGGAGTGTGTAACTGTAAGGGATTCTGATATCCTGAGGTGAAGCATGTCCAACAAGTCTGGGCTGGACATGGCTGCATACAGCAGCCACAGATTGTATCTGGGTAAGCGCTAAGCAACTGAGTACAGCTGGTGTTTCTGTAGCTGAACTGTGTAGTGGATCTGTATGAGTCTCCTGTTCCAATTCATGAGGTACCTTAGGGGTCATGACAGTTGCTGCAGGTGTCGGGTAAGGTACATCCCAAATGGGACAGTGTACTCAAGTATGGGTGTGATGAGTACAGGTGCACAATGACCTCTCTGGATTTAGATGTGTAACCTTTTGGGATAAGGTGGGCTATATAGAAGGTCTAACTAACCACTTTGCCAATGTGATATTCAAAGGAGAGATTAGTATCTACTGTGGACCCCAAATCCATATGTACACCTTCTCTATGTAATGGATTACCACCTATGTGTTAATCTGTGTGCACTTTGTCATTCATAAAGGGGATGTGTATGCATTATATGGCAGTTAGTTGTAGGCTATGGCTCTGGCACCACTTATCCATCTCTGGGAGACCCTGTAGGAGGATGCATGTGTCAGCTGGAGAGTCGATTATGGCACCCGGTCTGCAGTCATCTGTGAATCTGGTCAGCCATACTCCCCCTGTGTTAGCCTGTACCTCGCAGGAATATATACTGAACAAAACAGGTCTCAGAACTGAGCCTTGTGGGATGCCACATGTAACTGGTGTAGAGTCTAACATGGCACCTGCACGTCTAAACATGTGGGTGCTATCCCTGATCCAGTTTGCAATCCAACTTAGGACATATGTGTTGATATGTAAGCTGGTGAGTGTATTTAAGATGCCTGAGTGTGGTATTGTGCCAAAGAGGTCTGTGAGGTCCAGGTAGACTGTGTGGACTACCTTCCCTATGTGTATGGCCCTGGTAACTGATTCAAAGAAGTCGGCAGGTGTAAGAGGCAAGATCTGCCCTTAACAAAGGTGAATTGGGTAGGATCCAGTGTCTGGAGGTTGTCAACATCTGTAAATGTGTCCCAGGATGATACTCTCCATAGCTTTGCAGACCAGGCTAGTCAGGCTTATAGGCTGATAGTGTCCAGGGTCCCTTGTGGAACCACCATGGTGGAGCAGGACCACTGTTGCTGTATGCAATTCCTTGGGTACATATCCTGTAGTAAGTCTGATATTGAACAGTGATGTTATGTAAGTGTTATGTTCTTCATGAAGCATGTGTAGGATGCAGCCTGGGACATCGTCTGGACCCATTGATGCTGTGTTATTGCTTTCGAAAGGGCAGCTCTCACATGTTCATCTGTGATGTCAGAGAGGCTATACTCTGTTGTCAGGGACGTGTGTGTAGGGGATAGGGGTTAGGAATATGCACTCAACCTGTCTGCCAGGATTTTGGCAATGTGTGTGGGTTAAGTGTCCTTCGTTGTCATTATGCAGTAACTCAGAGCATATCTTGGAGTTGCCACCCAGGTTCCTGACATAACTAAAGAAGGGCTTGTGATTGCCTTTAGTGTCATGTGCAATCGTAGTGTTGAAGCTGGTCTTACATGATGTTATGACTGATTGTAGCTTCTTGCTAGTACTGATCAGAGATGCCTCCCCTTTGTGGGAGACTGCTCTATCATGTAGTAGCCTCCTCCTTTTGTTGCATAGCTTATTTATGGCCGGGGTACACCAGACAGGTCACCTGCCTTTAGAGGAGTGAGTCTTGGAGTCATGTGGGATAGCATGATCCATGCATTCCTGTAGGTGTTCATACAATGGGTTTCTAAAGGATACTGTAATTTGAGACGTAATTCCCAGTGGCCTGGGTGCTTTGAAGAAAAACATCTCTGTTCTGAGAAGTATGACGTTTGCTTTTGAGAAGTACCTCACCAAGATTACCTTGGCTGGGTGTGGGGATGGGATATGGATGTCCGGTGACATAAATGTATGGTGTGACCTTAACAATGAAGGGTATACCTCTGGTGTGGAACATAGAGTCCCCATGTTGGTGATGACCAGGTCCAATATGTATACCCCTCATGTGGGGGTGTTGACCACTTGTTCCATAGCATTTGATTTGATATATACGAGGAACCATTGTGCGTGGGTCTTGGGGCTTGAGTAGTATTCCCAGTAAATGTTTGGCTACTACAGGTCATCCATTATAATGTTGTTTGTACACACCTACATATTCTACAGTGTTCTGTTCTCATGAAAGCCGAGTGTGTTCCCTGGGTTTGGGAGTGTGGTCTGTAGCAGGCTACTACCTGAAAGGGAGTTTAGGCCACTGTTACTTACACATGGATGGTCCCCAATGATTTGTGCAGTGCTACTATCCTGGAGGTTTGTGTATCTCTGTCGTATATGGATACTCCCCCCCATGTGGTGTGGCCTGGTTATTGTGTCAAAAAAACATGGTATGATGTGTAACCTGGTAGTGCTGGGGTGCTGTCGGGAGCCTCGAACCAGGTGATTGTTACTGCACAGATATTTATATTCCCCATACTGAAGAGAGCCTTGAGTGCGTGCAGTTTGAGGTGTACACCTCTGGCATTGAGCAGCATTACCCTTCGTTAATTTCACCTGGTATTGTCTATGGAGTGGGATTTGTCATGTGAGCCCTAACTAAAAAAGGCACTATGGGTGTGCCACATGCCTTAGCCAGTATTCAAAAGGCCAGGGGTGTCAGGTGCAAGACATCCCTAGTAAAGCAACGTGGCATGATGAGCATGTTATCGCAGGCCGACAGACACTGGATCCCCTGTGAATGACACACATATGTTAGCCGACTGTTAAAATTGATCATGTTGTCTTTATACTGTGGCATCATTCTTGGTGAGGGTAAGATGCTACACAAGGACAGGGTCATACTGGCCTGGCCTACATGATCATAGAGCTCTTGTATGTCTCATTTCATGTAGTCCAGGGAGGAACATCTCAGGACAGTCACACCAGCATGGACAATAATGGAGTCATATCTGTACTTGCTTTGGAGTGACCTGAGTGCATGTGTTATGTGGTGCATCCTGGCACCCGATAGACAGCTTACAGTGACCTTCACCTTGGTCAGCCTGGTGTGTGGGACATCAGTGTGTCTGACAATACAGTCACCTATCACAGGTGTATTAGGTGTGTTGTTTAGCCTTAAGGGCACTGACTGTGTGGCACAGTGACATTGTGTACTTTGTGATATGTGGGTATACTGGTGGGGAAGCAGATGTCTGGATGTCTGCTGTGGGGGTCTTTGTGTTTATGTGTTTGGTCTGCTGTTGCTATAGGTCTATGTGACACTGGAGTCGTAGTGTGTGTGGTTACCTTCTCCTCCTGATAGACTGTGCCAATCATGGGTCTAGAGAGCTCAGCCTCCAGTTTGTCCATAGAGTTGCATCTCTCACAAATATCTGGGTATGTTTGGAGGAGGGGAGGGTTGTCTGTGTACATAAAGCAGTTGTAACATTTACTGACAATCCCCATATTCACCAGTTGGACTGGAGACTACACACAAAGCCGACCCTCGGACATGTCATGATACTATGATGAAATACTCATTTGACTGAACAAAAAGGATCAGTAGGGTGTTAAGTGTGTAAAAGTGTATAACATGGGTTTAGTGCCTATGTTCCTTGGTGTTTGGTAAGATTATTTGTGAAGGAGTCCAGACAGAACTATGGCACTTTCTTCAGCTATGTCATACATAGCAATGTACACTCATATATGCCCTGAGTCAGGGCCAACTGTAAATGACTGACAATGCCAACATCCTCTGTCACACAAGGCTATACATACATAGCCACCTCCCACTGTCAAAAGGCCCTATCATCATACCAGGGGATATCACATGTAGATTGGATATACAGGTACTCCCAAAGCTGAACACATGGCATCGAGTGGATTACAATGTATCCCATACGTGTCATACGTGAACTGCAGAACAAACAGACCCTGCACCTGAACAGTCTGATGAGCCTTACCCTCTCTACAGGATATGAAACTGTTGAACTGGTTACAGCAACATATGGCACACCCCACAAGTGTTGGTGCACAACAGACCATGGGAACTATAATGTTATATGCCTATGACATCTGATCTGCAAGCCATGGGGTCCTACATGATCGAATTCATAAACAATATCCAATATCCCAGACACATGTCGTATCTACATAGTCAACACTCTGTGCATAGATATGTATTGTCATATGATGGATTGGCAACTGGTCCAGAGATAGATCACACAAGCCAAGTATTGTGGTGTCCTGTTCAAGATGTTAACACCTGCTGTCCTCCATGGTGCAGTCCTGGGATTGCATACAACAAAGTGCACACAGTACCAGGTAGAGTCTGATGATGTCAGCATCTGAGAAATGTAGCAGTGGAAACAAAAGATCCCAGTAAAGCATGTAGCACGTCATGTTAATGTGTACTTCATTAATATCATAACATAGTTAGGTAGGGGTTTGAATCCTGCAATTGCTGAGTGTGTGTGGGGGAATGGGTGTTTCTGTGTAATTTCCTTAGAAAGAAGTGCCTTTTTGGTGAGTAGGAAAACGCCTGACAAGTGTTATATTCCCCTTTGGCAAGTCAGATGATGTCAGCATCCTACAAATATAGCAGTGGAAATGAAAAATCTCAGTAAAGCATATAGCATTGTATTAATGCGTACTTCACTAGTATCATAACATAATTAGGTAGGGGTTTGAATCCTGCAATTGTTGAGTGTGTGTGTGTGATTTCCTTAGAGAGAAGTGCCCTTTTTGGTGAGTAGGAAAACACCTGACAAGTGTTATATTCCCCTTTGGCAAGTCAGATGATGTCAGCATCCTACAAATATAGCAGTGGAAATGCCAAATTTCAGTGAAGCATCTAGCGTATCGTGTTAATGCGTACTTCGCTAGTATCATCGCATAGTTAAATAGGGGTTTGAATCCTGCAGTTGTTGAGTGTATGTGTGTGATTTCTTGGAAAAGAAGTGCTCATTTTTGTGAGTACGGAAATGCCTGACAAGTGTTATATTCCCCTTTGGCAAGTCTGAAGATGTCAGCATCCTACAATTATAGCAGTGGAAATGAAAAATCCCAGTAAAGTATATAGTGCATCTTGTTAATGTGTACTTCACTAGTATCATGACATAGTTAGGTAGGGGTCTGAATCCTGCAATTGTTGTGTGTGGGGGTGTGTCTGTGTGACTTCCTTTGAGGGGAATGTCCTTTTTGGAGACTAGGGAAAGACCTACAATGAGGTATATTGCTCTTTGCCAAGTGTGATGATGTCAGCATCCTACAAATATAGTGGTGGAACTGAAAACTCAAGTAAAGCATATAGTGCCTTGTGTAAATGCAGATCTCACTAATGTAATAACAAAGCTAGGTAGGAGTTTAAATCCTGCAATTGCTGAGTGTGTGTGTGTGTGTGTGTGTGTGTGTGTGTGTGTGTGTGTGTGTGTGTGTGTGTGTGTGTGTGTGTGTGTGTGTGTGTGTGTGTGTGTGTGACACTGTTGGTCAATGTGATCTGTGTTTCTCTTTTACTACGGTATGACATATCAGGGAACAAACAGTATGTGCATTGCACACATCAGGTATCTGTGTGGAAAATACATATATGTACATGTGACCTCAAGTAGTACATAGGTGTGTAGCCTGCATACTACATGAATACATTTCTTACCTGTGACAGAATGTGCAGCTGCTTCTCAGATCATAGGTCACAGAGGTATGTATGTGACAAGACCGGCCACTGTAGTGATCTGTGTCCATAGTCAACTGTGTCACACACACCCATGACAGTTTGTATAGACTACTGTGAGCGAGGGTACATGCCTGGGGTATATGTCAGACATGTTCATACACAACAAGGTCTGGCAATAATGGACAGTCATTATAGGTGTACAACAGACTTGTGGATATGCATACAGGCCCCTTATTGCTTATGTGATACACGAAGGGATTTCAGAACACCTTTGGATATGTGAATACCAAAGGACAGAAGACATAACACTTGGCTGTACATACACATTGCTACCCAACATACATGTCAGGGGCTACCACCTATGTGGTACTGTCATAGGTTCATAGGTAGGTACTAGGCTATCGGCCCTAGGGCCCATACAAGCCTAGCCAAAAATGTACCCTGGCTTTCGCCACCCAAGAAATGTATTTTCCTGTGCCCGTCGAGCAGAGCCACAGAAGCTATTCCCGGGGTGAATTGAACACTTCCCATCCAATCATCAAGATATGTCTTGAAGAGTGCTAATGAGGTGCTCGGTTTGACATAGGTAGTCTGTTCCAGAGTATGGGAAGTCTCTGGGACAGGAATCTATCCCTCCAGCATGTTCTGTTTATTGTAGTGACAAGGTTTATGTCCCTAGAGTGTGTAGCTCGGAGGGATTGGGATTTCTTTAACTGGAGCATGTCCAATAGATCTGGGTTTGACATAGCTTTGTATGTTAGGCAGAGATCGGCCCTGAGTAGGCAATATGTGATGGAGTAAAGCTGTAGTTATTTGAGACGGTCTGTGTAGGGAATCTGTTACAGCCCAGTAATCCTCTATGTGAGGTACTTCTGTGGTCTTTCCAGTTGTTGTAGATGTCTTGTGAGGTACATAACAAGAGGGCCATTGTACTCTGTAATGTGTCTAATGAACGATGAGTAGAGTGGAACAATGACCTCTTTATTTCAGGGTGAGAATCCTTTTGTGATGAGATGACCCATGTAGATGGATTTCCTGACTGCTGTGGTGATGTGATTATCAAAGGGGAGACTACTGTCCACCTGTGTTCCAGGGTCTGTTAACACATTTTCGGCATTATGTTGACTACCAGCTATGTGGTAGGTCTTGGGTACAGAGTTTTTACCAAAGGGGATGACAATACACTGTTTGGCATTGAGCTTCAGGACATGGCTTTGACACCAGGTATTTGTCTCAGGGAGGCCCTTTTGTAGTTTGTCCACATCATTAGGAGTTGTGATTATGGCTCCTAGTTCGCAGTCATCTGCAAACATTGTTAGCCAAAGACCTTCTGTGTTAGCTTGCACTTCAGAGAAGTAGATACCAAACAGGTGAGGACCCAGGACTGAACCCTGTAGTATTCCACTTGTCAGTGGTCTGATGTCGGATTTGGAATCTGCTACATCCACAGTGTGGGTGTTGTCTGTGAGCCAGTTGGCAACCCATCTTGTGACATAGGGGTTTATACCTAGTTTAGTGACCTTACCTAGAATTTCAGAGTGGGGGATGGTGTCAAAAGCCTTGGCAAGATCTAGATAAGCTGTGTGAACCATGTTACCCTCATGTATGGCTTTGGTGACTGGTTCAAATATGTCAGTCAGGTGTAGGAGGCATGATCTTCCTTTTACAAATCCATACTGGTTAGGGTCCAGAGTTTGGAGATTACCAATGTCTTTGTTTCTGAGTTCCACGATGATATGTTCCATGGCATTGCAGAGCAGGCTCGTCAGGCTAATGGGCCGGTAGTTCCCATGGTCCTTTGTGGCTCCACCTTTGTGGAGTGGGATAACCATTGCACTGTGCCATTCAGTGGGTACAAAGCCTGAGGTGAGGCTATGATTGAACATGGTACTTAGGTAGGGTGCCGGTTCATTCTGTAGGTCGTGTAGAATGCAGCCTGGGATATTGACAGGTCCCATGGATGCTGTGTTCTCGGCTTTGGAGAGTGTGTGTTTCACATGTGCAGCCATGATTATAGTAACCTTGCATACATCCGGTATACAGATGTGCCCTCTAGGGGGTGAGAGAGGGATAAAGTTAGCACTGAACCTATCTGCTCGGATGTTGGGAATATCAGTTGGTTCTGTATATTTAGTGCCATTGTGCTGTAACTCAGAGCAGATCTGAGTGTTCCCATTTAGATTCATGACACAGCTATAAAATGCTTTGTGGTTGTCATCAGAGTCAGTGGCAATTTAGTTTCCGTAACTAGCTTTGGAGGATTTTATGAGGGATCTCAGCTTCATACTGAGGTTGACCAGGGAGTTCCACCAGTCATGGGTTCTACTCTTTTTTGCAACAGTTTTTTTCATCCGTTGTAGAGTTTGTTTATGGCAGAGGACCACCAGATTGTCTACCCTTTTTTTGGAGGATAACATCTTGGTTCTACTAGGGATAGCATGCTCCATGCACTCATGTAAGTGCTTATAAAGTGCATATGTGTAGGAATCAGCAGTCACTAGCCTGGAGGTGTGGATATCCTTAATGAATATGGACATGCTGCCGCCTTTAGTGCTTCATTCAGGGTTATGTGGCCAAAAGGTGTGGTATGAATTGTGGCCTGGTAATGCAGGGGTGCTCTCAGGAGCTTTGAACCAGGTCCCTGTCACTGCACAGATGACAATGTTATTGTAATCCTAAGGGCGACAGGTGCAGGCCATCTCTGGCAAAGTATTGTGGTCTGTCGATCATGTCGTCCCAGGCAGACAAATACTGGATCCCCTTAGAATTACACCAGAAGCATAGCCAATTGTTGAAGGCAATCATTTTGTCCTTGTACTGTGGTATCATTCTGGGTGATGGCAGGATGCTACTCAAGGTTAGGGTCATACCTGGCTGGGATACAATATTGGAGAGCTCCTCCATGTCTCTTTTCATGTAGTCCATGGAGGTACATCTCAGGTAATTCAAACCAACATGGACAATGACAGTGTCATATCTGTACTTATTGTGGAGCGACCTGAGTGCATGCGTTATGTGGCGGATCCTGGCACCTGACAGACAGCTGACAGTAACTTTCTCCTTGTTTAGTCTAGTGAGTGGAACATCAGTGTGCCTGACTATAGAGTCACCTATGACTAGACTGTTGGGTACGTTGTTATGCCTTATGGGCTGTGTTTGGGTGGCACACTGAGTTAGTGGTCTATGTGTCATTTGGGTTGTGTTGGGGGGTGGAGTTTGCTTGCATTTATGCTTTGGATGTGTCTGATGCTTGGGCAGGTTTCTATTGAGAGGCTCTGCGAATGTAGGTGTGTGTTTTGTGTTTCTATGTGTGTGCTTTGGTGGTGTAGGTTTTGAGGGACTATGTGATGAGTGTGGTATGGTGCAAGTGTTTACCATCACCTTTTGACTGTCTAGTTCAGTCATGGGTGAAGAGACTATTGCTTCCAGTCTGGCTATATCAGTGTATATCTCACAGGTTGTAGTGTTGGGTGGTAGGAGGAGAGGGTTGTCTGTGTACATGAGGCAATTGCTGCATTGCCCCAACATGCCCAGATTCTGTCAGGATGCTATGTATAGTAAATGTGGATTACAATGCTATAGTAGGCTTACAGCTGTGCAGCATGTGTTGGACAACAGGCATCTGTCTGTATGATACCCTTGTGTAGAATATGTGTCCCATCTGAAGAATGCATTGTAGGCCACTGCATGCATTTCCAGATGTGGATGGACATATCCCTAGTGTGTTTGCATGCACCTAAGGGGCTATATGCCAAACACGTGTGGGCCCAGGAACGGGTGGCGGTCAATACCACTGGTTACTGTTATAGTATAGTACCGGAAAGATACAACTGTCACTGAGTTCACTACATCTGTGAGTCACTTGTCTGTACATAATCTGATAATTGTTTATAGTCAGGCTGACGAGGTTGTGTATGCTACCAGAATGCTAAACAGTGACAGTTAGTAACAGTATCACCCACAGCAGAGTGCCAAACCATGTCACACACATGTGTACCCATGTTAGAACATATCTGTAGTAGTATGCATACTGGCCACCAAGAGATACTCGGAGATGTTAACACTGTGTAATACAGGGTATGTCACACATCCCATGTGTCCAGTATGCACGTACATGCAGACAGTGCACACCCACCATGTTCACAGATGTACACCTGCAAATCTGTACTGCACACATCACACACGTACTGTCCACTTACTAACACATGCTGCCAACACTACACACTGCATCCATGTGGCACATGGGCAAACAAGACATACTCAGACATAACACAGGTGTACACAATACAACATTGACAATCATAGCTTCGATGCACCATGCCCGCTCAGATATACCTACAAGGATATCATTACACTTTCCTGTCGACAATCTGGTAACATTGCTACACTGCTACAAAGTCACCCTGTGCATCAGCACCATGTTAGCCTGTTCCTGCATTAGTGTTACAGATGACAGGAGGTGGCACAGGTCTCATCATATGCAAAGGGTGTGTTGCCGGTTTGCCAGAGCCCGACATTGACCCATCCAATCAACATATGTGTGTGTGTGTGTGTGTGTGTGTGTGTGTGTGTGTGTGTGTGTGTGTGTGTGTGTGTGTGTGTGGGACAACAGTATAGCATGGGCCAATGTTGATGTGATGTGTGCATGTCTGTGTGAGCCCTAGGTGTTTGGTTTATGTTTGTGTGTCTGCATGCACACAGCTCCACCATGTGGCTGCCATATATGGGAGGTTGTGGGACAGCCACAGACTGTACCTGCCAGGCTGTACAGATCATTGTCTCTGGGCATGGACATGGAACCTGTGCCTGGCAGGGGTGCTACGGACAGTATCAGGTACCAAGCCTGACTGGGTACTATCATCAGAGGCAGAGGTATGCTGACTGGAGCTACGTCCCTGCTGGGACTGCCCAGAGCCACGTGCACGTGGTCTACTAGGACAGTCGATGGACAGGCCAGCCTCAGCATTGCTGGGGCTGGTACTGGCACTATGGGAGTGGCTGTGATCTGTGTGTCTTCCGCGATGACTGCCAGCTGCTGATGTTGCTGGCATACGTCCGCGTCGGTGTCTCAGCTGTCCCGCATGGTCTTGGCTCATGGAAAACACATTTTGGAGGGCATCTAATGTCTCCCCCCAATGTCTATCAATGACCTCGGTGTAATTACATATGGCACCGGCAAGGTCACAGATACTGTCATTGATAGTGGTGTTATGGGCCCTCTGCACCCTTAGTCCCTGTCTGGTGTACCGTTCCATACGTGCCTGTGCCTGCATTACAGACTGGAACATAGTTAAGGTTGTAAGACATGTGGGGGCACGTCTGCCAGGGGCAATACGACCAGCGGTGCTCCCACAAAACCCCCTGGACATCTGCCTATATGGTATCGTTCCACGGATCTGGGTATGGCTGCTGTGAGGGGATGCATGTGCCATGGATACCACACTCTCCTGGTCAATGCCAACTGCATGCTGTCCCTCGGCTACGGCCATTGGTGATGAGGGATATATTGGCAGTATGAGTGTGTGCATAGATGGGGTTGAAAGCTGTGTACTGTCGATTGGTGGACCAATGACAGACCCTGTCAAACCTGCCTGTGCCACAATACATGTCTCATCATCTCCACTAATTGTGGCAGTGACTTCAGGTTCCCTGTTGCATTCAGCCAAACCAACCTCTGCACCTGTGAGAGTAAGACAGGAAACACACTTTACAATCTGTACATGATGTTATCACACATGCACACATGCACACATGCACACATGAGCACGGGAACACAGGCAGACATGCACACATGTACACATGCACACATGAACACATGCACACATGCACATATGCACACATGCACACATGCACACATGCACACATGAATACATGCACACATGCACACAGGAACACATGCACACTCCTCACTACAGCAGATACACACACACAACAGCAATCCAAAACATACTCAATAGTGGTTGAAGGTGGGTGACAGTATCACAAGGCAAACAGTCACGTCACACATGTCAGCATGCAGAATAAGTGTTGATCAAGTCCATGCAGTGTGAGTGTAGACAGCCATAGTTAATGACAGTGTACATGGCTGTGGTGCATGTGTGTACATGTTCAGTGATTGCCTACACCCTGGAACACAATGTGTACAAGGACACGACATTTCTGTGCAAGTATTATAAGCTCTGCAATGTCCTGTGCACCATCACTCACAGGTATACATACCATGGCTGCATGTGTTATCTGTGTGTCACATGGATTTCCATGTCTGATTGCAGTGTCTGTGTCTTTAGCAGATAATTGTGGACACAGGTGTAGCACATGCATGCTATGTACACACACGAGATGAGTGGTGCATGTATACGTGATGGAATACCAATCCTGGACATGGCCATTGTACAGTGGTTATGGTGAGTGTGGGTCATATTCCAGATATGCCAGTGCCAGCCATGCCATTGCATGGTACATGACTGCAACATTAAACATCACACATACCCAATGTGTGTCATGTGACCTATATACCCAATAGCATTCGAGGACAAATATGTGTCACTTTGTACAGAATGCGACTGCTATGCATATTGTGCATAGTTGCATATGTTTGCACACACACAACATGCTATGCATAATGTGTATAGGTGCATATGTGTGCACACACACAACATGGAGGTGCAAAGCAATGACAGCTATGTGTAGTACTGTGGTCACTGTAACTGTATGGGGTGTAGTACCATTAGCCATCATCATCATGCATCATGTGGTCACTCAAGGCCACTAAAGTGTGCTAGACCACTGCCTAGCATGCTGTACCTGAACCGCAGTGCTGTGGCTAAGTTCACAATTACACAGCCACGTTGCACAAGGGTGTTTGAGGTGCCCAATAGGGAGCATTGCCTAACATGACTAT